>NC_068923.1:85169532-85402032 GCF_023091745.1 Budorcas taxicolor
CTGAAACTATTAGTAATTTCCCTCTGCTCTTTCCTAGTAATATATTGGACACTTTCTGACCTGGGGAGCTCATCTTCTGGTGTCATATCTTTCTGCCTTTTCATACTATACAAGCGGATCTCCAGGCAAAAATACTGGACTGGATCGCTAGTTCCTTCTCCAAGAATGTTGGAATATGGTGCTCTTTTGTTTTTAATTTCACGGCTGCAGGCACCATCTGCAGTGATTATGGAGCCCCCAAAAAAATAACGTCTGACACTGTATCCACCGTTACCGCATCTATTTCCCATGAAGTGATGGGACCAGACGCCATGATCTTCGTTTTCTGAATGTTGAGCTTTAAGCCAACTTTTTCACTCTCCTCTTTCACTTTCATCAAGAGGCTTTTTGGCTCCTCTTCACTTTCTGCCATAAGGGTGGTGTCATCTGCATATCTGAGGTTATTGATATTTCTCCCGGCAATCTTGATTCCAGCTTGTGCTTCTTCCAGTCCAGCGTTTCTCATGATGTACTCTGCATAGAAGTTAAATAAGCAGGGTGACAATATACAGCCTTGACGTACTCCTTTTCCTATTGGAACCAGTCTGTTGTTCCCTGTCCAGTTCTAACTGTTGCTTCCTGATCCGCATATAGGTTTCTCAAGAGGCAGGTCAGGTGGTCTGATATTCCCATCTCTTTCAGAATTTTCCACAGTTTATTGTGATCCACACAGTCAAAGGCTTTGGCATAGTCAATAAAGCAGAAATAGATGTTTTTCTGGAACTCTCTTGCTTTTTCTATGATCCAGCGGATATTGGCAATTTGATCTCTGGTTTCTTTGCCCTTTCTAAAACCAGCTGAACATCTGGAAGTTCATGGGTCACATATTGTTGAAGCCTGGCTTGGAGAATTTTGAGCATTACTTTACTAGCATGTGATAGTTTTTATCTTATATAGCAGCTCTAAAAACTTTATTTTTTGACTTCATTTATTTCTTTATTGGCTTGCTGGATTTTCGTTTCTGTCTGGTCTTTTCTCTAGCTGTGGCAAGCAGGAGCTACTCTCTACTTGTGGTGCACAGGCTTCTCATTGCGGTGGCCTTTCTTGTTGCTGAGCACAGGCTCTAGAAGTCACTGCCTTCAGCAGCTGCACCACAAGAGCTCAGCAGTCGTGGGTCCTGGACTCTAGAACATAGGCTCAGTAGTTGTGCACAGACTTGGCTGCTCTGTGGCGTGCGGAGTGCTGCCAGCCTAGAGGTCAAACTCGTGTCTTTGGCATTGGCAGGTGGACTCTTTGCCACTGGGCCACTAGGGGAACCTCTATACTACTCTTTTGATTTGAACTGGAGCTCAGCTTATTTACCTTTGGCACTCAGTTCTTCTGTGGGATTGACTAGGTCCTCTAGAAGTCCAACTCACCTGCACTGAAACCTACAAAACCATAGTAATATTGACAGATATCATTTATGAGTATAGCTCTTGACCTCCAAGAACTAACAGTCGAGTCAGTTAATAGGAAAAAAAACATAATTAGCATTTAAATGTTAATCTTTTAAACATCATTTTATACACTAAAGGAAATTTTTTAAGTAAGATATAAGAATAGAATTGAATTAAATTGCCAGAATTCAATTGATCATTTTTAATTTTTTATACTATAAAAACCAGAAATTATAATGACAACTAGCTTTTTATTTCATATGAAATTAATATATTAATAAAATATTACATAGATTTTTTCTTCTCTTGAAAAACATTAGGACTAAGTTTTACTTCTAAATCATTAACTTTTAAAAGATAATGATATAAATGAGTATTGTTTCGGAATAGTGAAAAATAACTGGCCCAGAAAATGAAATGAATATTAAACTGTCCTATTAAAGAATACAATTTTACTATCAAAATAAATGTTTTCTTATATTAAAATATTGTTTGTGGAGCACTCTTTATAAATAAATTTTAATTTTTTTCTTCAGCTGAGGAATCATTTGTTCAACAAACTAGAATAAGGGCATGATAAACGTCTCAATAATGCTTTTAGCAAATGTGTACACTTTCTAGATGCTTTTTATGTTACCAGCTCCTTCATGGCCCACCTAAAACCGACTCCTTTGTGGTCATAACTCATTTCTAGTTTGAGTGCAGACAGTTTCCACTCCTACGTGCAGCCTGCCCTACTCTAGTGGGAAACTTCTCATAATGTTTCCAGCGTGTGTTTTTATTCTGTGTTATGTGCATATGTAATATGCGGCATGAAGTACAGTTAGGGAAAATGAAGTGAAGACATTCTCTTATATCAACAACCTTTTCTTGAAGTACTGGCAATTAGTACCAAAGATTACATCAGCTTCATAAAATTCAGACAGTTAAAGAAAAGCACAATATACAATGAGCCACATTACTGAAGGAACCAGTCATAAGTTAGAGAGAGCAGTTAATTCTTTATGATTTGAAATTTGAGTGTTCCTTAGTGGAACATTCCTGCCTTTCTTGGCCTCCTTCTTTTATTTAGAAGTCCAAATTTGGATGCTTTACCGTCTATTAGAATCTCAGGGAGAAAGTAGGAAAAGAAAGTAGAGGAAGTAAAATTCGTATCAGTAATAGTACCTATTAGCAATTCTCATTTATAATTGGGTAAGAAGAGACATTGAAATACTTTGCTAAACTGAGATTTAGGTTTTATCTCATTTCCCAGGATGATGCAATTTTTACTGTCAAATAATAGAAATCAGGGTTTCTTAGTTTGTTGTTATCTGTTGGGATTATAGAAGGAAAAGCTTTGTATTAATCACAAAATAAATGTATGCATGCCTCCAAGAGGTCATCAGATGAGGATGAGGGACCAAGTTTGCAGGTCCAGACAGGACCCAGAGGCTCCTCTGTGTCAACTACTTTATGCTAACACCAATTAAGACTCGATCAAGAATAAGCTTCCCTGGTGGCTCAGACAGCAAAGAATCTACCAGCCATTCAGGAGACCTGGGTTTGATCCCTGGGTCGGGAAAATCCCTGGGCTACCCACTCTCATTGTGACACTACAGTCAAGGAGACACGGAATGAGCACACTGAACACTTCTGATTGAGAGTTCCACGAGGTGCCAGTGCTGCCCCTCATTCCCCTTCATCCTCCTTGCTTCATTTTTCTCCATGATATTTAATCCCATCTGCTTTACTAGTTTTTCCTTTGTTTGTAGTTCATCCCCCCCTCTCAAATGTAATCTTCAGGAGGGTAGTGATGTTTGTCTTCATACTCACTGCTGTATCTCCTGCTCCAGTGCAGGGCCCAGTACATCAGTTCAGTTCAGTTCAGTTCAGTTCAGTCACTCAGTCGTCTCCAACTCTTTGCAACCCCATGAATCGCAGCACTCCAGGCCTCCCTGTCCATCACCAACTCCCGGAGTTCACTCAAACTCACGTCCATTGAGTCAGCGATGCCATCCAGCCATCTCATCCTCAGTCGTCCCCTTCTTCTCCTGCCCCCAATCCCTCCCAGCATCAGAGTCTTTTCCAATGAGTCAACTCTTCGCATGAAGTGGCCAAAGTACTGGAGTTTCAGCTTTAGCATCATTCCTTCCAAAGAAATCCCAGGGCTGATCTCTTTCAGAATGGACTGGTTGGATCTCCTTGCAGTCCAAGGGACTCACAAGAGTCTTCTCCAACACCACAGTTCAAAAGCATCAATTCTTCAGTGCTCAGCCTTCTTCACAGTCCAACTCTCACATCCATACATGACCACAGGAAAAACCACAGCCTTGACTAGATATATCACATATAGTAGGTCCTAATTAAATATCTGTCAAGTGTAAATGAGTCTCCCCTGCTGTCCACCTCTTTGCCTATGAGGCCAGAAAATTACAGCTGCCACACTGACATCACAGGTGTCATCCAAGTGCCTTCCCCACCGTTGCAGTTTGCAGAAGTTTAACTGACAGGAAACAGTGGGTGAGGAGCTCATCCCCTTCCTACTTCCTCAAATCTCAGTAAAAACAGCATGGGAAAATGAAGCCAAGCAACAGTTTATAAGATAAAGTAGAAAACATGAATGTTTGCTTGTTCTTGAAAATGTTAGTCATTCAGTTGTGTCCAACTCTTTGCAACCCCACCAGGCTCCTCCGTCCATGGAATTCTCCAGGCAAGAATACTAGAGTTGATATCTCAGGGATCTCTCCAACCCAGGGATCAAACCGAGGTCTCCTGAACTGCTAGCAGGTTCTCTGCTGTCTGTGCCACCAGGGAAGCTTATTCCTGACCAAGTCTTAATTGGTGTTAGCTTAAAGTTGTTGACACAGAGAAACCAAAGAACTTTGATAAAGGCTTGGTGATCCAAACACAACACTGAAGGCTCCAGATGGTGCCTTGGCTTCCCACTGCCATCGCTTCCAATACAAACAGAGGGGCTGTCTCATAATGCTTTCCACACTGGAAGCATAGCTACCTTTAATGGCTAAAGCCACAGCTACCCTTGAAGGACATTAAGGTTATCAAAGTCACCGTGCCTACCCATCACATGGGTACCATCTTGTTTACTCTCATAACACTGCTGAGTTGAGTGTTTCTGTCAATTCCAGCTGAGAAAACTGATGTTTCGAGAGGGTGATTGGAGCTACAAATTTAACACTTCCCAGTGAACCTGCTGCTCCTCTCACATCCTACTCTGGAGTCTCAACTGTTTACAGCTCCTAAATGCTAAGTTTTGTTATTCTTCCCATTTTGCAGAGGGAAATCAAGCCCCATGAAGCTCAAATGGTTTACTCAGAGCAACAGAGTGGACAGGAAAAGAGCTGAGATTCCAAATTCACACTCATAACACTTCACTGCACTGCTTCCGACTGTCTCCTCATGCAGAAGCTGACAAAAAGAATGCAACATATGCTTGCACAGCATATTAGAATTACGAAACCTTCTCACACATTATCCCATTCAATTTGGACAGAGATTAAAATATGTATAAAATGATTATGCAAGCAACCCCAGACCTAATGTCTCGGAGAATAAACAGAAAAGGCGGCTAAAGTGATGGTGACTATTTCTCTCCTTCCGTATGAGCTGGCAGAAGCTGGAGACCATTGTGAGTCAACTGGGAGACCTCTCCAACACCTCTTTACTTTCTGTCAGCTTTGTGGAAGTTTTACATTCGTAGTTGATCCATTGTCTCCTGAGTTCTGGATAAAATGCGACTTAATTAGGAAATTTCCGTACACACTCACGCTCTCTCTACACTGAATTATACTAGGTTAGATCCAGGAAATATCAAGTGCCAATGAAAAAGCACTTTGTCTTAAGATCATGTGCGAGTGTGTGTGTGTGTGTGACTTTTTAACTGGTGTTTTTCATAAGTGTCAAAATACTGGATACATGTATATGTATGGATGATTCTTTCTGTTGTTTGCCTGAAACTGCCACAACACCCTTAAGCAGCTGTGCCTCAATACAAAATAAAAAATTAAAAAATATAGAAGTGTCAAAACAATCTCTTCCTGTAGCATAGAAGTATCTGATTTTTCATAGACTGGGTAATAAGATTGGTGGAGTTAGGGTTTATGGTCATAATTACAGCTCTAGGATTCACCTTTCAGAGAGGCACCATTGGAAAGAGTTCATGCAACCCTAAGTATTAAATCAAGGCTAGAGGAAGTCCCTTGCTATGAAGAAGGGTTCAAAATTCTCAAAAAAAAAAAATCTCTTGGTAGCTGAAGTCCATCTGTCAAAACCCAGAGCCTTGAGCTGGGGCAGCGCTTGGTCTTTCTCCCCTGTGTGTGCATCTCTGCACACAGTTGTGTTATGTACATAATTGTGTTATTGTGTTATGTGCAATTGTGTTATGATCAACGATGCTGCTTAGCAAATGATTTTGGGGTCTATTTGGTATAAGTCTGAGCAAGAAGACAGTCGCTGCAAGGCAGACAGTGCTAAGCCTACTGAAGAGATC
The DNA here is from genome assembly GCF_023091745.1 of Budorcas taxicolor. NCBI lineage: Eukaryota > Metazoa > Chordata > Mammalia > Artiodactyla > Bovidae > Budorcas > Budorcas taxicolor. The sequence goes on from NC_068923.1 coordinate 85,175,440, forward strand.
CTTGGGACAGGAACAAAAAATGTCTAGTGGGTCCAGGCCCCCATGGGCACTGACTGGGGTCTAGGGAGGCTTCTGGAATCAATCTCACAGGCACTGGATGTCTGACAGAGGAGGGCACACCTTTGAAAAGGAGTAACCCCTGTTACTAAGTTGTCAGGGTGGTTATCAAAGAACAAAGAAATAGGAATTTCACCTCTAGAAAGTCAGACCTTGGTTTGCAATCACCTGTGAGGTGTCTGTTGTGGCACTTTTTGCATGGGGATTACCATCTGGTGCTTCTTATATTTCACTCCCCTGCAACTGTACCCTCACCTTGTCATTGTAATACCCAGAGCAAATCTACCTCTCCTTGCTCCTTGACCTTTTCATGCCCTGATTTCCCTCTATGGAATGCCCTTTCCCACCCCATTCATACCCCTGAGTCAAGCTAACTCATCCTACAGATATTTGCTTTGAGATCATTTCCTTGATAAAGTCTCTGCGGACCACATGACACCCACACCAAGGGAAGGAAATTACTTGCGTTCTGTTTCCTAATTATCTGTCTGGTGTCTCTCTCCACCACTCAGCTCTAACTGAGGGACTGTGTCATGTTTAATACTGCTTCCTCAGAGTTTAACATGGAACCCTCCTACACTGCTGGTGGAAGTGTGGATTGATGCAGCCACTATGGAGAACAGTATAGAAATCCCTGAAAAACCTAAAAATAGAGCCACCTTATGATCCAAAAATCCCACTCCTGAGCATATATCCAGAGAAAACAAATTCAAAGAAATACATACACCCTCAATGTTCATTTATAATTGCCAAGACATAGAAGCAGCCTATATGTCCATCGACAGGTGAATGGATAAAGAAGATGTCAATGTGTGACAAGACCAATACAATACTGTAAAGTAAAAAAAATTAAAAAAAGAAGATGTGATATATATGCATATATATATATAAAATCACTTATATGTGAAAACTAAAAAAAAAAAAAATTACAAAAAAATAATTTGCAAACAGAAATAGACTCTCACAGACAGGGAAAACAAACATGATTCCCAAAGAAGATAGGGACTAGGAGAGGGAGAGATAAATTAGGAGTTTGGAATTAACATATACTCACTACCATAAATAAAACAGGTAAATACCAATTACCTACTATATCACACAGAGAACTACGCTCAATGTCTTGTAGTTACCTATAATGGAAAAGAATTTGAAAAAAAGTATGTATATATCTGAATCACTTTGTTGCAACTTGAAATTAATACAACATTGTAAATTAACTATTCTTCAATTTAAAAAAAATGATGCCTGGCACACAGTAGTAATTCAACAAATACTTAAAGAACAAATGAATAAATAAAGAGAAAACTTTAATAACATGTATCATCATTTTAAATAAAAAATCAGTTGAACTCCATGTGGTTGAAGCAGATATATATATATATATATATATATATATATATATATATATATCTTTTGAAGTCTAAACTTCGAGCAGTTAAGGCTGAAATCTCCCTACAGTTAGAAAATCAGCAATGACACCAGGAACAATCAGTCTGAGGTAAACTACAGTAAGAAGCTAAACTGAGAAATGCAAGTTGGAGGGGAAAATACACGTTTATGGACAAAGGAATCTATTCAAACATTTAAAAAACAAAACTTTAGGTTTATTATGAAGAACTTTATCAACAACAGGAAAGGATTATAATAGATACTCTATGCTAACATACATATCTAAATACAATTATTCTTAAGTTGACAGTAATTAAAATAAATGAACATTTTTATCCCATTATCAAAAAATAATTTTGTGTTCTCTACACTGCCAAGTGGAAATGATCACTTTCAGTTCAGTTCAGTTCAGTTCAGTTCAGTTGCTCAGTTGTGTCCGACACTTTGCAACCCTATGGACAGCAGCACGCCAGGCCTCCGTTTTCATCACCAAACTCCTGGAGCTTACTCAAACTCATGTCCATTGAGTCAGTGATGCCATCCAACCATCTTATCCTCTGTCGTCCCCTTCTCCTCCCATGTTCAATCTCTCCCAGCATGAGGGTCTTTTCCAGTGAGTCCATTCTTCGCAGCAGGTGGCCAAATTATTGGAGTTTCAGCTTTAGTCCTTCCAATGAATATTCAGGACTGATCTCCTTTAGGATGGACTGGTTGGATCTCCTTGCAGTCCAAGGGACTCTCAAGAGTCTTCTCCAACACCACAGTTCAAAAGCATCAGTTCTTTGTCATTCAGCCTTCTTTATAGTCCAACTCTCACATCCATACATGACATCAGGAAAAACCATAGCTTTGACTAGATTTTGTCAGCAAAGTAATGTCTCTGCTGTTTAATATGCTGTCTAGGTTGTTCATAGCTCTTCTTCCTAGGAGCAAGTGCCTTTTAATTTCATGGCTACAGTCACCATTTGCAGTGATTTTGGAACCCAAAAAAAGTCTGCCCTTACTTCCATTGTTTCCCCATCTATTTGGCATGAAGTGATGGGACCAGATGCCATGATCTTAGTTTTCTAAATGTAGAGTTTTAAGCCAACTTTTTCACTGTCTTCTTTCACTTTCATCAAGAGGTTCTTTAGTTCATCTTTGCTTTCTGCCGCAAGGGTGGTGTCATCTTCATATCTGAGGTTATTAATATTTCTCCCGGCAATCTTGATCCCGGTTTGTACTTCATCCAGCCCAGCATTTCTCATGATGTACTCTGCATAGAAGTTAAATTAGCAGGGTGGCAATATACAGCCTTGATGTACTCCTTTCCTGATTTGGAACCAGTCTGTTGTTCATGTCCAGTTCTAACTGTTGCTTCCTGACCTGTATACAGATTTTCCAGTAGGCAGGTCAGGTGGTCTGGTATTCCCATCTCTTTCAGAATTTTCCACAGCTTGTTGTGATCCACACAGTCAAAGCCTTTGTCATAGTCAATAAAACAGTAGTAGATGTTTTTCTGGAGCTCTCTTGCCTTTTCCACCATCCAGCAGATGTTGGCAACTTGATCTCTGGTTCCTCTGCCTTTTCTAAATCCAGCTTGAACATCTAGAAGTTCATGGTTCATGTACTGTTGAAGCCTGGCATAGAGAATTTTGAGCATTACTTTACTAGCGTGTGACATGAGTACAATTGCGTCGTAGTTTGGGCTTACTTCGGCATTATCTTTCTTTGGGATTGGAATGAAAACTGAGCTTTTCCAGTCCTGTGGCCACTGCTGAGTTTTCCAAATTTGCTGGCATATTGAGTGTAGCACTTTCATAGCATCATCTTTTAGGATTTGAAATAGCTCAACTGGAATGCCATCTAGCTTTGTTCATAATGATGCTTCCTGAGGCCCACTTGACTTTACGTTCCAGGATGTCTGGCTCTAGGTGAATGATCACATCATGATGATTATCTGAGTCATGAAGATCTTTTTTGTGTAGTTCTTGTGTGTATTCTTGCCACCTCTCCTTAATATCTTCTGCTTCATACCATTCCTGTCCTTTATTGTGCCCATCTTTGCACGAATGTTCATTTTTATCCCATTATCAAAAAATAATTTTGTGTTCTCTATATTTCTCTATAGTGCCAGGTAGAAATGATCACTTTACATTTTAAAAAATAAGAATTATGCAAGCCAAGTACATTCAACTGATAATATCTTTTTTTGTAAGCCAGTTTCTGTGCCACGCTCTATTTAGACATCTCATTCAGTCCCACTGACAGCTCTGTGAAATGGGTGTAACTATCACTTAGAGGATAAATAATTTCCCCTTAAACATTCAGTTGGTAAGTATTAGGACTCTGATTCAAGTTTAAGTGTTTCTGGTCCAAAGTCCATGTTCTTAATCACTGATCACTGCCCGAGCTGGCATGTGTCACTAAACTATTTAGGTAAAGCTAGTAAGCATGTCCTACTAAGCGGTATGAATATTTGTGTGAACCAGCCCTTACATGTTCAGAACATAAACCTTGAATGTTCAAGGGCAATATTGTCTGACTCTTGAGTTCTAAGCCAAGAAAATCAGTGGCAAAAGTTACCTTCTAGCCAAATAAGAGATGATTCATTTTGTTTTGACTGCTGCTTTGACTGAGAATCCCAATTCATGAAAGTAAATTAATGCAAATCATAGTCATGTGCATTAAGAACTCAAGAGATAACCCTAAGGGAAATCAAATTCTAATAATAGCTAAGAATGTTTTGTTAGGCTCTCTCAGAAAATGCCATGTTTAGTTCCCAATTCAATTTAATATTCTTTTTAAAAAATATGCTTGTATTGATAATTCTCTGATTAGTTTCTAGAAATATTTAAAAATCTGAGGAATTGCATATTAATAATTAATTGATTAATCTGAGGCATAATCATCTACTCAAGATGATTATTTTATTTTCCTTAAGTTTGTTAAGCATGCTATGTGTGACTGGCTTCCTAAAAGTAACACTGACCAAAAGAAAAATTAGGAACATATATTCAATCTCACTTCGTAATTCATCAGTTAAATTTAATAACATTAAGAAAGTCTAATATCTGATTTCCAGGGAACTAGATGTTCTTTTGTTTCTTGGGATGTGATCTTTTTGGAGTTCTAACTGGTTACCAGAGAAGATCCATGATTAGCTTCATATCTTGTGATCTCACCAGGCTTCTACTTCTTTCTGCTTTCTCCAAAGAACTCTAAGATGAGTTCATTTCATGAAACGTTATTGAATGCAATCAGAAAGAAGGATCCTTATGGGGAAAGGATTAATAATAATACCTCCTCCTATTTATATGTCAAGCTGTCAAAGTCAAAAATCATCCTCATCAAAGAATACAAATTGACTACTTAAGTAGCATGCACTGTCATGTAACTCAGAAGCTTATAAACCAAGTCTCTCCAGAGATTGTATTCTAAAACCAATAATATACAGTCTTCTAAAACTTTATAAATCTATCCAGCTACTTTTATAAAAGCCTCCCAAAATATAGGTATAAGTAGTAGGCAGATAGTGAACAGAGTGAATTAATTAACTCTTACATAGGACAAATTTAAATATGTTTTCTAAAATTGGGTCATAAAATATGAGTCACAGTAACATTTATATGGTTTTGTACAGTTCCACAGTGCTATCAAGAATATAGTCTTAGTCTTGGAAGATTGCTATAGGCATTTATATCCCAACAGTTAATATTTCTCTTCAACCCAAGGGCAATGTTCAGAAGTGTCTTAGGAAAGATCTCTGTCTGTTCAGGGGTTCACAGAATTCTACAGGGCCAGGACAATGGATAAAACATTTCTCACATATTAATGACACCCTTAGTTAAAATTAACCTGTAGAACATGCCTGTTGGTGGAAACATTATTTCTTAGTTCCTGAGACACCAACAGGTGTTATCCTCTTCCAGTACACCAAGAAATCTAATCTCAGGGATCCCTGTTGCTAAGAGTAAATGTGGCTTATTCATTTTGCTATAGTCTTCAACAACTTTCCATCCCGTATTGGTGATACACAACGCGTTGTGACACTTACTGTTTAGCAAAAGATAATTTATTGACCCATGATCCTACAACTCTCTGGTTATATGTTGAGCCTATACTGCCCTGTTAAGTCACAACCTTCAACAAACCTACATATATACATCACTCTTTCTATAGTTAGAATACAAAATTTTGTATAGTTAGAATACAAAAATATGAGACATACATCTCACACATATCATAAAACTACTTTATTACCTCAAAAATGTAATTCCCCCAATGCTTTCAAACAGTCCCAAGTAGTCAGAATAGTCTCACCCATTCAAAACCTAACAAGAACCCTACAAGGAAATGTATATAGCCATGCACAGACTTATGCTTTACCTAATTCTCCTAATCAGTAGCATGAGAGCAGGAGCCTTGTCTACCAGGCTTGCATATGGGTCTTCACACATTTCTTAGCACCTTGCAGGCTCTGTTTTGTAGGCTCGCAAGAACTTCTATTGCCACCACTACTACCATGACAATGTACCTTGAGGAATAATCGTGAAGTTACTGAGTTCACCAAGTCCAAGGAAGGGCAACATAAATGATCCCAAAATTCTCCTAACTGTGGATGAACCCAATACTTTTTTTTTTTGCAAGCCAGTTTGAATGTTCATAAGCGAGAGAGTCCTAAAACAATGCTTGAATCTGTAGGTCTCCCACCTGGCCTGCCTACCACCACAGTTCAGAGAGAGTCTAGCAAACTCTTCTCCTTGAGCTCTTGTGGTATGTCACACTGTTTGACCAGCTGCCCACTCTAAGTCAAAAATCACCGACAAGAAAGCTTGCCTGGATAACACTAATTGTTAAAAAATTATTATTTTATCTGTATCTTTTCAATGTCTTACCGGTAGAAGGATGGTAGAAGTTTCCAAGAATAAGCACCTACATATCTCAGCTTTTGTAAAGTTGATCTGGTCAGATTTTGAAACTGACACACTTTCAGCACATGCTGTTGTAATTGAGTGCCAGCCTGAACATCCAATATTTCTAGTCCAGCTAGGAATATAATTAGATAAGTGGATGAATTAGATAAATGGGTGAATGAATGAATGACGGAATCAGAGGGCCAATGTGGCCAGAAACTAGAAATGATCCTTTCCTATTGCTCTCTCTGCCAATGTCAATCATCACTTCATATTTCTGCCTTGTAACCTCTTAGAATATCCCTGAAACCGCCCTACAGAAGAACCCAAATTATCTCCCCAAGCTTGTAAATGCCAAGCTTTGGTTACACCATATACCATTTATCTTCTCAGGAAATGGAAGAATCCCCCAGGGCCATATATTCACATATGCATGATAGAGGGGCAAACCTTCCTGGAGATCAATCCATATATCTGACTGCTTTGTAAGGGATTTACTAAGTGCAAAACAAATCATTCTTGGCGCCTGACTTTTGAAACATTTCTCTTTGTGTTTAGAGAGTGCGGTCACCCGGTCACTTGCATTCTGAGACATGAAGTTTGGCAGATGGTCTAGTGTGTACTCACTAAGAGGGTCTTACCCATTAACTCCTTAGCTCTAAACACATGCTGCTTCTGAGTCTGTTCTGGGCAATAATCTCATGGCCTAGCAATAGCCTAGTAGAATTAGTATTAGGTGCTTGACTTAGCACTAAAAGATTTAGAAATATATTAACAGAAGTTCTACTAAAATGGCCCATCTGCAGAGCCTGAATGTGCAGGCTTTAAGGGGGAATAAACCCACAGTAAAAGAGCAGTGTTTGCAAAAGTGAAAGTAAGTTTCAGGAAATAACTTCTGCCTAGTATACGCTCTCGAGCTTTGTATCCCTATGCTGTTTGTTTGGGGTTTTTTGATAATTATGTGGCATCTTGTTTTTAACTGCAGTATAGTTAATGTTGATTTACAATTTTGTGTTAATTCCTGCTGCACAGCACAGAGATTCAGCTCTACATATGTATGCATTCTTTTCTATATTCTTTTCCATTGTGATTTATCTCAAGACAGTCAATATAATTCCCTGTGCTATACAGTAGGACTTTCTGGTTTACCATTTCTATGCTGTTTTAAGTTCCTTGAGAACAGCCTCTGAGTTAAAAATCAGAGGCCAAGTATTTCATTAGGGAGTACTCTCAGACAGATCAAAGAGTATGGAAAGCAGGATTCAGTAAAGGGAGAAACTGAATTTAAAAAGCAGTTGGAAACGAGATCTCAGCCAATCTCCTAAGGAAATCTGGAGTGGGAAGAAGCCTTCAGATTTGTCCACACTGCTGAAAGAGGGTCAGACAGTTTCCCCTTGCATTGCCCACTCGCTGAAGGTGTGCTGCCCCTAGGGAGAAGGTACAACCTTAGACCAAATGGTAACCTTTGGCAGAGGTCAACTGCTGGGAAGGGACTCAGCTGTGGGTAGACTCAGCTCATGAGGCCACATCTCATTCTCATGTGTTGGCATATGCCAATATTCCTGAACGAGTGCCTTGTTCCGGAAGGGAGACACCTGTGTCCGCTACATCTGCCATACTTCTAGTCATCAATAACCAGTTGAGAAGCATACCCACCATTTTTTAAGCATCATAATACAACTAATGTTGAAGCTGAAATTCCAATACTTTGACCACCTGATGTGAAGAGCCGACTCATTTGAAAAAACCTTGATGCTGGGAAAGATTGAGGGTGGGAGGAGAAGGGGACGACAGAGGATGAGATGGTTGGATACATCACTGACTCAATGGACATGAGTTTGGGTGAATTCCGGGAGTTGGTTATGGACAGGGATGCCTGGCGTGCTGCAGTCCATGGGGTCACAAAGAGTTGGACATGACTGAGCGACTGAACTGAATGGCTTTCTTCCAAAGTACAACAGAAAGAGAGCATTACTAAAAGAAAACTGGTATCCCAAAAGATACCACAGCCACTGCCTTGAAGTTTTTAAAAGTCTTTGCCTAAGCAAAGAACCCCAAACCAAATATGCTGATCTATCACTGAAGAAATCATTGTTTAGATATTAATAAGGATCATCTCTAATTTCTAAACATACCTTCAAACTGAGAAAACGATGTGTAAATGAACTGCAGAGGTATGTAAGTAGTTTCAGTAACTCCTGGTGTTCCTTCAGAAAAGATTAGCCTATGGACTCTTACTTCACAGATAGAGAAGCAAAATTTCTTAGAGACTTTTCTCAATATGGACAACATTTTATTTGGTAATATTACTCATAAAACTATAGAATGACACTTTTAAAACCCAAAACTCATAAAAGTTTGTAAGAATAAGGCACTCAGTTGGAACTTTGTTAGATCAAGCTGATTTTTAAATTTAGGCACTGAATGTACAATATTATATCTGCTGCTTACAGTGAAATACTTGAAAATGTCTATTAATGTTAGAGTCTTATATTATAAACAGTATATTTCAGGGAGGTATAATACACTTATCATACAAAGGACACTAGTTTCCTCCTCAAAATGGAAGGAGAGGATTCTTGTCAAAAGCATCGCTGCATCAGCTACACCCATGCTATTATCCTAACTTGACTATATATTTTAAAAGAGATTTACTTCTCCCAAGAAGATTCTCTCAAGTCACAGCTACTTAAAAGTATCTTTTCAGGTTTTTAAAATTTGTAAATATTTCTTGAATATTCCTCTTGAATATTATGAACATCTTGATGAAGTCAGCATGGGCAATAGTTCCAAAGTCAAAGACCATTGTCTTTACTAGATAATTACCCAGCGAAGTTATAAGTAAGAATTAGAATGTTGACCTCTAAATTGCAGGCCTGCATCAAGTTTCTTTCTTTATTCATTAGTTTGTAACTCAACAAGAAGCTGTGAGACACCAACTAGGTGTTAACCTGCCCAGCCCTATTCGTGCTATACTGTGGCTGTTCACCAGTGAAATGCAGGTAACCCAGAGAGGTCAGAAGTCAAACAGTTGGGATATATTCATGTCTTCATCATTTCATAGTTTGAATAATCTTTAGAGATCATGAAATAGATCCAAGGGCAGAAAAGGCAGAGTTCAGTTCAGTTCAGTCGCTCAGTCGTGTCCAACTCTTTGCGACCCCATGAATCGCAGCACGCCAGGCCTCCGTGTCCATCACCATCTCCCAGAGTTCACTCAGACTCACGTCCATCAAGTCCATGATGCCATCCAGCCATCTCATCCTGGGTTGTCCCCTTCTCCTCCTGCCCCCAGTCCCTCCCAGCATCAGAGTCTTTTCCAATGAATCAACTCTTCTCATGAGGTGGCCAAAGTATTGGAGTTTCAGCTTTAGCATCATTGCTTCCAAAGAAATCCCAGGGCTGATCTCCTTCAGAATGGACTAGTTGGATCTCCTTGCAGCCCAAGGGACTCTCAAGAGTCTTCTCCAACACCGTAGTTCAAAAGCATCAATTCTTCTGCACTCAGCTTTCTTCACAGTCCAACTCTCACATCCATACATGACCACTGGAAAAACCATAGCCTTGACTAGACGGACCTATGTTGGCAAAGTAATATCTCTGCTTTTGAATATGCTATCTAGGTTGGTCATAACTTTTCTTCCAAGGAGTAAGCGTCTTTTAATTTCATGGCTACAATCACCATCTGCAGTGATTTTGGAGCCCAAAAAAAAGATGCTAATAATTAAGCCATATTTTTATCTCTCATTCTACACAGAGAAATAGATGGGGAAAAGTGGAAACTGAAAGATTTCATTTTCTTGGGCTCCAAAATCACTGCAGACAGTGACGGCAGCCACAAAATTAGAAGATGCTTTCTCCTTGGAAGAAAATCTTTGATAAATCCAGACAGCGTATTAAAAAGCAGAGACTTCACTTTACCACCAAAGGTCCATCTAGTCAAAAGCTATGATTTTTCCAGCAGTTGTGTACCGATGTGATAATTGGTCCACAGAAAAGGCTGAGCACTGAAGAACTGATGCTTTCTAACTGTGGTGCTGGAGAAGACTCTTGAGAGTCCCTTGGACTACAAGGAGATCAAACCAGTCAATCCTGAAAAAAAAAAAATCAGTCCTAAATATTCATCGGAAGGACTGATGCTGAAGCTGAAACTCCAATATTCTGGCCATCTGATGCGAAGAACTGGTTCATTGGAAAAGATCCCAATGCTGGAAAGATTGAGGGCAAGAGAAGGAGGCAACAGAAAATGAGATGTTTAGATGACATCACTAATTCAATGGACATGAGTTTGATCAAGCTCAGGGAGATAATGAAGGACATGAAAGCCTGGTGTGCTGCAGTCCATGGGGTCACAAAGAGTCAGACACAATTTAGTGACTGAACAACAACTGTACAGCCACCTCTCCTTTAGCTCATCATTCAAGGGAGAACTGTGTCCATCCCTTGACTCCATGCTATACCCCTTTCTAAACAGTGTCATTGAGATCACTGATCAGCTAGATTCATCAAAAGGGACACCACTTCAAAACCAACCCAAACCCAGGTATTCCAGCAGTCCCAGGAGGAACATATGACAGAGAGAAATGAAACTGCAGATTAGCCCATTTCCAAGTAATGGAATTAGGGAGGGGAAGGAAGATGAAAAAGGAAAAAGTAAAATCAATGTGGTTAAAACCATATAAATGACCCACGGAGCCACGTCACTTCAATATCCTCTGCTTCATTCAAACAAGCATGTTTGGCAAGTATATGCTCTGTCAAAGGCTTTGTACTAGGTACTGAAGATACTAACTGTAAATTAGAAAGTACAGCTGGGCTATTAAAAATGAGTATATGGGCAAAAATACTGTGGTTGTTAAGCAGATGCCTACGTGATTCCATAAGTCTCATTTTAACTTGCTGAATTTTATGTAAATATATGGCGATAATGAAGAGATGCCTGAGAGAGCTGGGACCCGAATCATGGCTCTTTGCCATAAAACAAAACCTTTTCTGTATTCCTTTATCTGCTCTTTGCAGAAATGAGGCTTTCCATCCAGGAAAGATAATAGGTGGCATCTGTTCTTTTCAGGAACTATTTAACAAAGATTTTGTTCAAATTCAGAAAAAATATAAATGCCCAGGCTTACTCTATTCTAGTTTGTAAAAATTATACACTAACACCAATTGTGAAGCATGATCAACTAAAGTTAAGTTCTACCAACAAAAAAAGATGTTTGTTAAATAGTATCTTTAATATAAGAATAGGCAGCTTCAAATGTTTATGGAGCTATAAATCAGTGCCCCTAAGACTTTGCTTAGGCAACTTGTTTTGGGTAGCTTGGTCCCTCTATTAGCTGCAGGTGCAATGTTTGCACCTGCAGCTAATTGCAGTCATAATTAGACCATTGTGGGAATGATTAGACACTTAATTTTGAGGATGCAAGTGACTGGCCCATAATTAGCCCTGGCTAAAGTGTTTGTACCACATGAAGGGAGCCTGTGCCCAATTCAGTCAAACTTTTTTTTTTTCCATTGTGCACTTCTATTAATACATCCTCTGTTTTTCCTCTACAAACAGACAGAAATTAGGGGAAATAACTGGTCATGCAGTGGTAAAATATGTGTGATAAGAATAACCAAACTGAGTGAAAATGAAACTGTATTGACAAAGATACAAATAAGGTCAGTAGCAAATGTATGACTATAAACCAGGCAAGAAACTCTGTTGAAAGAGTTTCTTCAAACAATGAATTCTTTAGTTACGTCTACCTTGCCAAGCTAGCAATTTATGATAATGGCACAGAAACAATTAGGTGGGTGTTTTTTACCTATGGTATGTTCATCCTCTTGAATGGAGAGGTTCTTAGGAATTGGTGTCAATATTGAAGTGACATCCAAATGGACTCTACTTCCAGACTCTGACTTTATCCCCCAAAACTACCATTCCCTTGGGAACCCCCTCACTAGCCATCCATGTATTAAAAATAGAGATATTACCTACTTGGGTATAAGAAAAGCTAGCTCTTTCAGTTAGCAGTTCAAAAGTGTCCAGAGTTAATTCAATAACCTTTCTTAAACTGCAGGTTAGGCTTGAGAAAAGGAGATGTGTTTTTGAGGTGTTATTTTTATTTGATTCTTACAAAATAAAAGATTTTTCTTTGAAGAAATAGAAGTTTTTCAAGCATATTTTTTACAGTTTACTAAATGCTATATAAACCTTAATGTTCTGTTTCTTTATTGCTCTACTAGAAAAATAGAATAGAGCCAAGGTCATATTATTATAGATAAAAATATCCTTTTCAGTGTAAGATAAAACAAATGCTCTTAACTTGCCTTCCTTATCATTTCATCTTATTGAAAGACTTATAGTTCATCCATCTATTGTTTAAAATATAACTATATCTTAAAATGGAAATTTCCACATAAAAATGTCATGCTCTTGCTCAAAGAGACAAGTCAGTCTAATATATTCTGCTGCAGACTTTTTTAACTAAATCATTAATTGGTTTCCAGAGTGCCTGAATATACTGGGTGAAGTTTAAATGCACCCTTAAAATCAACTGAGAGGAAATATAAAAAATGTAGAGACTCTTTATCATTCCTTCAACTGCAAGACCATTTCTAAGTTAATGCTGTGCAGCATAACTGCTGGTTACATAAGTTCTGTCTATAAATTATTAAGTGCTGTAGACAGTAACACTAAAGCTTGTCCAAATGGAAAAATGCAGTGAAGTTCAGCCATTTCTATGACTACAAACTAGTGATCCCTCCTTTGTTATGGCCACTGCACACGTGTCAGGAGGATGCTGTCAGAGATTTCATATCACCCTGAACTGCAACCTTTGCATGGTACTATCCGCAACCAAGTGACCTGCTGCAGCTCATTAAAGTTAATGTAATGGATCATTCCCTTCTAATTGTAATCATCAGCAAATTAGACTCCATTCTAGGCTAACCAGGCAGCAGGGAAGAATGTGACCGAGTAGAATGAATGAATAACTTTGGTCTTAGCCACGTGCCTTTATTCAACACAAAGGAGAACAATGCACAAGATGAGGGGGCACATACAGAAATTCCAATATCTGCTAGAATGTGCTTTACTCACATCACTGCAATGGAACCACAGAAAATTTAATGCTTTTTTCAGAGTTGCCCCTCCATCCCAAAGCAGAGACAAGAGGAGAGAAAATGACACAAGTAATCCAGGGGAGGTTGCTATTTGGCTTATATTGCCATCATTGCCTTTTTCCTTCAGTTGACGTCTACCATTCTCATACATTAGAGGTATCATCCAAACATGTAATTGTAAATTCTTTGGAAAACCCAATTCTATTTTATTGATTTTTTTTTTCATTTAAGAAATGATATACGGAAACAGAATACAGAAACATACGTTAAGGGCAAGCCACAGAGTCCTAGAATTAATCAAAATAATATATGTAGAATTTTTGATCTAAGAGTTACTACATCAAATACATTTGTCACTAGAATATCATTAATATAAGTCTTGTGATTGCACTGTGATTATTAAAGTTTCCTAGCATTTGTAATGTGACTAGAAATTGAAGGTTAAAGGGTAATCTCATTAGTCATGACATCATGTGAAGGATTTTCTAACCTTATTGGGCTAAGCAATCTCCAGAGAAGAGCAATTTTGGCCTAAACAGGAAAGGTGGTGGATATGATGGCAGAATTTATTAGCCCGGTTAGCAAAATGAGCCGTTCTACCTCTCCTAGGAGGGCTCATACGTTCAAGAAACTTCAAAAAAAAAGGATGCGAAAAAATTAGGAAACTCCCATAATAATTCCTGTTGTACATAAGTTTAAAAATATGCCTTTAACACAATCATCTAATAAATATTTGCAAGGACCATGGTTCTCAAAATATGATTCCTCAACCAGCAGTACTGGCATCTCCTGAAAGCATGCTAAAAATGCAAATTCATAGCCCACCTTAGACCTATTTAATCAGAAACCCCGGTAGTTAGGCCTGGCAATCTGTTTTACTAAGACTTCAAGATGACTATGACGCAGGCTAAACTTTCAGAACCACCATGTTAGAAAGCAAAAGAGAGTATAAGTAGTCTGCACACATTAGTTTAATGTTTGAAGAAAATTATTTCGGCAAAATAATTCAAGGAAGTAAGTTACCTACGAATATATTTCCATAAAATATTATACATACTTGGGTATGAATAATAAATACATGCGTATGTACATAGCCACAGTTATACACACACATGCACACACACAATTTGATTGTTACTTAGACTGATATAGTATGCTGTGCTTCCCAAGCCTAATACAAGAATCCAAGAGATAAACAGTTGTTGCTATGAGAATAACAATTATCTTTGTCTTATTTACCTTTACCTCCATACCTTCAGTCTCTGCAAAACCTGGCATACAGGGGCTGTTCAAAAATGCTAAGTGAATGACTCAGTGCTATTTAGACTATCTCTACTTGAGAGTTCACATATTTGTCATATTAGAGTGTTTCAGTAAGTAAACTTTGAAAAACACTCGTAGGAACTAGAAAAGAATGTATGTTAGACAAAACCAAAGTAAGAATATAAAACAGTTAATGATTATCATCATGATCAAATTGTAGATTATGTCATCATGAACTGTAAAGGGTCTTTTGTAAAGGATTTTTATAGAAAGGGAGGAGTAAAATGATCTCTATGCACAGATGACATAGTTTTATATATATATACAATCCCAAGGAATCCACAAAAAAAGAGAGCTCTTAGAACTACTAAACAAATTCAGGAAGCCTGCAAGATCAATACACAAAAGTCATTGTATTTATATACACTAGCAATGAAAAATCCTAAAATAATTATAACAAAACAATTTCATTTCCAATAGAAGCAATAAGAATAAAACAAGAAGGAATAAATGTAACCAAAAATTTGCAAGACTTATACACTGAATACTGTAAAACATCGCTAAAAATAAACTACAGAAGACCTATATAAATAAAGACATCTCATGACAATTCAGAAAATTTAACATTGTTAGGATGGCGATATTCCCAAAATGATTTACAGATTCAATTCCTATCAAAATCTCAGATGATTATTTTTAACATTTTATTTTATATTATAGTATAGCCGATTAACAACACTGTGATAGTTTCAGGTGCACAGCAGAGCAACTCAACCGTATATATACACGTATCCATTCTCCCCCAAACTTCTCTCTTTCAGGCTGCCACCTAATCTTGAGCAGAGTTCCCAGTAGGTCCTTACTGATTATCCATTTTAAATAAAGCAGTGTGTACATGTCATTCTTAAACTCCTATCTCTTCCATCTACCCTTCCCCTCTGGTAACTGTAGTTCTCTAAGTCTATGAGTCTGTGTCTGTTTGTAAAGAAGTTCATTTGTATCATTTCTTTCTAGATTCCACATGTAAGGACTAGCATACAACTTTCTCTTTCTGTGTCTGACATTTCATTCAGTATGACAATCTCTAGGTCCATCCATGTTGCTGCAGTTGGTTCCTTTTTTTTAATGTCTGAGTAATATTCCATTGTAGACATGTCCCACATTGTCCACATCCATTCTTCTGTTGATGGACATTTATGTTGCTTTCTTGTCTTGGCTATTGTAGCCAATAGCTGCAGTGAATATTGGGGTGTATGTACCACTTTGGAACATGTTTTTCTCTGGACATATACCTAAGAGTGGGATTGCAGGGTCAGATATTGGCTCAATGTGGTCCAGTGGAGAAGGGAATGGCAAACCACTTCAGTAGTCTTGCCTTGAGAACCCCATGAACAGTAGGAAAAGGCAGAATGATAGGCTACTGAAACAGGAACTCCCCAGGTCAGTAGGTGCCCAATATGCTACTGGAGATGAGTGGAGAAATAACTCCAGAAAGAAAGAAGGAATGGAGCCAAAGCAAAACAATACCCAGTTGTGGATGTGACTGGTGATAGAAGTAAGCTCCGATGCTGTAAAGAGCAATATTGCATAGGAACCTGGAATGTCAGGTCCATGAATCAAGGCAATTTGAAAGTAGTCAAACAGGAGATGCAAAGAGTGAATGTTGACATTCTAGGATTCCACAAACTAAAATGGACTGGAATAGGTGAATTTAACTCAGATGACCATTATATCTACTACTGTGGGCAGGAATCCTTAAGAAGAAATGGAGTAGCCATCATAGTCAACAAGAGTCTGAAATGCAGTACTTGTATGCAATCTCAAAAACGACAGAATGATCTCTGTTCATTTCCAAGGCAAACCATTCAATATCACAGTAATCTAAGTCTATGCCCCAACCAGTAATGCTGAAGAAGCTGAAGTTGAATGGTTCTATGAAGATCTACAAGACCTTCTAGAACTAACACCCAAAAAAGATGTCCTTTTCATTATAGGGGACTGGAATGCAAAAGTAGGAAGTCAGGAAACACCTGGGATAACAGGCAAATTTAGCTTTGGAATACAGAATGAAGCAGGGTGAAGGATGATAGAGTTTTGTCAAGATAACGCACTGGTCGTAGCAAACACCCTCTTCCAACAACACAAGAGAATACTCTACACATGGACATCACCAGATGGTCAACACTGAAATCAGACTGATTATATTCTTTGCAGCCAAAGATGGAGAAGCTCTATAGAGTCAACAAAAACAAGACCGGGAGCTGACTGTGGCTCAGATCATGAACTCCTTATTGCCAAATTCAGACTTCAATTGAAAAAGTAGGGGAAACCACTAGAGCATTCAGGTATGACCTAAATCAAATTCCTTATGATTATACAGTGGAAGTGAGAAATAGATGTAAGGGCCTAGATCTGATAGATAGAGTGCCTGATGAACTATGGATGGAGGTACGAGACATTGTAGAGGAGACAGGGATCAAGACCATCCCCATGGAAAAGAAATGGAAAAAAGCAAAATGGCTGTCTGGGGGGCCCTTACAAATAGCTGTAAAAAGAAAAGAAGAGAAAAGCAAAGGAGAAAAGGAAAGATATAAGCATCTGAATGCAGAATTCCAAAGAATAGCAAGGAGAGCTAAGAAAGCCTTCCTCGGTGATCAATACAAAGAAATAGAGGAAAACAACAGAATGGGAAAGACTAGAGATCTCTTCAAGAAAATTAGAGATACCAAGGAAACATTTCATGCAAGATGGGCTCAATAAGGGACAGAAATGATAAGGACCTAACAGAAGCAGAAGATATTAAGAAGAGGTGACAAGAATACACAGAAGAACTGTACAAAAAAGATATTCCAAACCAAGATAATCATGATGGTGTGATCACTCACCTAGAGCCAGACATCCTGGAATGTGAAGTCAAGTGGGCCTTAGAAAGCATCACTACGAACAAAGCTAGTGGAGGTGATGGAATGCCAATTGAGTTGTTTCAAATCCTGAAAGATGATGCTGTGAAAGTGCTGCACTCAACATGCCAGCGCATTTGGAAAACTCAGCAGTGGCCACAGGACTGGAAAAGGTCAGTTTTCATTCTAATTCCAAAGAAAGGCAATGTCAAACAATGCTCAAACTACCGCACAATTGCACTCATCTCACACTCTAGTAAAGTAATGCTCAAAATTCTCCAAGCCAGGCTTCAGCAATGCGTGAACCATGAACTTCCAGATTTGCAAGCTGGTTTTACAAAAGGCAGAGGAACCAGAGATCAAATTATCAACATCTGCTTGATCATCAAAAAAAACAAGAGAGTGCCAGGAAACATTTATTTCTGCTTTATTGACTATGCCAAAGCCTTTGACTGTGTGGATCACAATCAACTGTGGAAAATTCTGAAAGAGATGGGTATACCAGACCACCTGACCTGCCTCTTGAGAAACCTATATGCAGGTCAGGAAGCAACAGTTAGAAGTGGACTTGGAACAACACACTGGTTCCAAATAGGAAAAGGAGTGCGTCAAGGCTGTATATTGTCACCCTGCTTATTTAACTTGTATGCGGAGTACATCATGAGAAACGCTGGACTGGAAGAAGCACAAGCTGGAATCAAGATTGCCAGGAGAAATATCAATAACCTCAGATATGCAGATGACACCAGCCTTGTGGCAGAAAGCAAAGAGGAGCTAAAAAGCCTCTTGATGAAAGTGAAAGAGGAGAGTGAAAAAGTTGGCTTAAAGCTCAACATTCAGAAAACGAAGATCATGGCATCTGGTCCCATCACTTCATGGGAAATAGATGGGGAAACAGTGGAAACAGTGTCAGACTTTATTTCTTTGGGCTCCAGAATCACTGCAAATGGTGACTGCAGCCATGAAATTAAAAGACGCTTACTCCTTGGAAGGAAAGTTATGACCAACCTAGATAGCATATTCAAAAGCAGAGACATTACTTTGCCAAAAAGGTTCATCTAGTCAAGGCTATGGTTTTTCCAGTGGTCATGTATGGATGTGAGAGTTGGACTGTGAAGAAAGCTGAGCACTGAACAATTGATGCTTTTGAATTGTGGTGTTGGAGAAGACTCTTGATAGTCCCTTGGACTGCAAGGAGATCCAACAGTCCATTCTAAAGGAGATCAGTCCTGGGTGTTCTTTGGAAGGAATGATGCTAAAGCTGAAACTCCAATACTTTGGCCACCTCATGAGAAGAGTTGACTCACTGAAAAAGACTCTGATGCTGGGAAGGATTTAGGGCAGGAGGAGAAGGGGGCGACAGAGAATGAGATGGCTGGATGGCATCACTGACTCAATGGACATGAGTTTGAGTGAACTCCGGGAGTTGGTATAGACAGGGAGGCCTGGCATGCTGCAATTCATGGGGTCATAAAGAGTCGGACACAACTGAGCGACTGAACTGAACTGAACTGAACTCTGATTATAGAAAAAATGAGAGCAATCTTGTAAAACTGATATTTTACCACTTTGGATGCATACAATGTTGTATCCTTTTCTTCTCCTTACATCTTAAAATAATATTCAAAAACATGGATATCTTGACTATAAAGAGAAAACATAAAGAAGTTTACATTTCAAGCTTTGTTATTGTGATCTTAGCAACTATGGTTTATGACTTCTTACAAATTCACATAAAATTTGAAACAGTAAGCAATTACTGAGAAACAATTATCTGTAGTTCGACACTGAACTTTCTTTGTCAAAGCTTTTATCAATTTTCATCACCTGTATTTTTCACAAAATGATCATTCTAATATGCTTACATGTTCAGTGTACTTTTTTCAATTAGCTTTTTATGTGAAGTGTTTTTCTTTAGTCTTTAAATTTTTTAATCTTATGGTTATATAATATTATAATAAATTGATATTCCATAATTTATTTGACTGGTATTACAATCATGATACTATTTGTTTCATTATTTTTCACCTTTAACATTTCATTTCTATAGAAATGTCTGAAAAAGCAATGCCTTAAAAAATTTACTAAAATTCCAATATTCTATAAATCTCACTAATTTCCATATAGATGACCATATTATTTTTCCTTATAATATACTTTAAATCTTTTCCCCTTTTGTATTTTTTCATCAATTTTTTAATATTTTTCTTTACTAATTCTTTGCATTTTTCCATTGTCTTTAGGCTGTAGATGTTTCTAGAGACCTATCACCATTTCCTTCAGTTCACAACTAATTTCTGTCACGGACTTCTGTTTTACTCTGATGTCATATGAAGTTCAATTTATCATAATACTCACAAGGATAAGCATACAAAAAAAATGCAATAATTTACATAAACATTTCAAAACATTTCTTACATATACCTATCAATCTTCAAGGAAATTTCCCTAGAAGATTTTTACTTTGGCTCAAATCTCCCACCATTATGAGAAGCATTTTTCCCATATTGGACTATCCCTGAAAAACAGCTTATTTTTCTTATAATCAAAACCAAATTGTATTACTCTGAATGCTTATGCTCTTTGTTTTCCAGTAATTATCCATGTAACCCTTCAGAATGGCTACCAACATATCCTTAAATATGGTGGCTTTAAAGATTGTGACAAATGAGTACAATCATACTCATTTCACATGACGCAAGATTATGCCCAAAATCCTTCAAGCTAGGATTAGATCTGGTAGACAGAGCGCCTGACGAACTATGGAACGGAATTCATAACTCTGTATAGGAGGCAGTGATCAAAATACATCCCCAAGAAAAAGAAATGCAAAAATGCAAAATGGTTGTCCAAGGAGGCCTTACAAATAGCTGGGAAAAGAAGAGAAGCCAAAGACAAAGGAGAAAAGGAAATCTATACCCACCTGAGTGCAGAGTTCCAAAGAACATCAAGGAGAGATAAGAAAGCCTTCTCAGTATCAATGCAAAAAAAATAAAATAAAATAAAGAAAACAATAGAATGAGAAAGACTAGTGATCTAAATCAGACTGATTATATTCTATGCAGCCAAAGATGGAGAAGCTCTATACAGTCAACAAAAACAAGACCAGGAGCTGACTGTGGCTCAGATCATGAACTCCTTATCACCAAATTCAGACTTAAATTAAAGAAAGTAAGGAAAACAGCTAGACCATTCAGGTATGACCTAAATCAAATCCCTTATGATTATACAGTGGAAGTGAGAAATAGATTTAAGGGCCTAGATCTGATAGATAGAGTGCCTGATGAACTATGGAATGAAGTTCATGACACTGTGCAGGAGACAGGGATCAGGACCATCCCCATGGAAAATAAATGCAAAAAAAGCAAAATGGCTGTCTGGGGAGGCCTTACAAATAGCTGTGAAGAGAAGAGAGGCGAAAAGCAAAGGAGAAAAGGAAAGGTATAGGCATCTAAATGCAGAGTTCCAAAGAATAGCAAGAAGAGATAAGAAAGCCTTCTTCAGCGATCAAAACAACAGATTGGGAAAGACTAGAGATCTCTTCAAGAAAATTAGAGATACCAAGGGAATATTTCATGCAAAATGGGCTCAATAAAGGACAGAAATGGTACGGACCTAACAGAAGCAGAAGATATTAAGAAGAGGTGGCAAGAATACACAGAAGAACTGTACAAAAAAGATATTCCAAACCAAGATAATCATGATGGTGTGATCACTCACCTAGAGCCAGACATCCTGGAATGTGAAGTCAAGTGGGCCTTAGAAAGCATCACTACGAACAAAGCTAGTGGAGGTGATGGAATGCCAATTGAGCTGTTTCAAATCCTGAAAGATGATGCTGTGAAAGTGCTGCACTCAACATGCCAGCACATTTGGAAAACTCAGCAGTGGCCACAGGACTGGAAAAGGTCAGTTTTCATTCTAATTCCAAAGAAAGGCAATGCCAAAGAATGTTCGAACTACCACACAACTGCACTCATCTCACATGCTAGTAAAGTAATGCTCAAAATTCTCCAAGCCAGGCTTCAGCAATATGTGAACCGTGAACTCTCTGATGTTCAAGCTGGTTTTAGAAAGGGCAGAGGAACCAGAGATCAAATTGCCAACATCCGTTGGATAATGGAAAAAGCAAGAGAGTTCCAGAAAAACATTTATTTCTGCTTTATTGACTATGCCAAAGCCTTTGACTGTATGGATCACAATAAACTGTGCAAAATTCTGAAAGAGATGGGAGTACCAGACCACCTGACCTCCTTCTTGAGAAATCTGTATGCAGGTCAGGAAGCAACAGTTAGAAGTGGACTTGGAACAACACACTGGTTCCAAATAGGAAAAGGAGTGCGTCAAGGCTGTATATTGTCACCCTGCTTATTTAACTTGTATGCGGAGTACATCATGAGAAACGCTGGACTGGAAGAAACACAAGCTGGAATCAAGATTGCTGGGAGAAATATCAATAACCTCAGATATGCAGATGACACCACCCTTATGGCAGAAAGTGAAGAGGAACTAAAAATCCTCTTGATGAAAGTGAAAGAGGAGAGTGAAAAAGTTGGCCTAAAGCTCAACATTCAGAAAACGAAGATCATGGCGTCTGGTCCCATCACTTCATGGGAAATAGATGGGGAAACAGTGGAAACAGTGTCAGACTTTATTTCTTTGGGCTCCAAAATCACTGCAGATGGTGACTGCAGCCATGAAATTAAAAGACGCTTACTCCTTGGAAGGAAAGTTATGACCAACCTAGATAGCATATTCAAAAGCAGAGACATTACTTCACCAAAAAGGTCAGTTTAGTCAAGGCTATGGTTTTTCCAGTGGTCATGTATGGATGTGAGAGTTGGACTGTGAGGAAGGCTGAGCACAGAAGAATTGATACTTTTGAGGTGTGGTGTTGGAGAAGACTCTTGAGAGTCCCTTGGACTGCAAGGAGATCCAACCAGTCCATTCTGAAGGAGATCGGCCCTGGGATTTCTTTGGAAGGAATGATGCTAAAGCTGAAACTCCAGTACTTTGGCCACCTCATGCGAAGAGTTGACTCATTGGAAAAGACTCTGATGCTGGGAGGGATTGGGGGCAGGAGGAGAAGGGGACGACAGAGGATGAGATGGCTGGATGGCATCACGGGCTCGATGGACGTGAGTCTGAGTGAACTCCGGGAGACGGTGATGAACAGGGAGGCCTGGCATGCTGCAATTCATGGGGTCACAAAGAGTCGTACACGACTGAGCGACTGAACTGAAGTGATCTCTTCAATAAAATTAGAGCTACCAAGGGAATATTTCATGCAAAGAGGGGCACAATAAAGGACAGAAACAGTAAAATTCTAACAGAAGCAGAAGATATTAAGAAGAGGTGGCAAGAATACCTAGAAGAACTATACAAAAAAAGATCTTAATGTCCCAGATAACCACGATGGTGCAATCACTCATCTAGTGCCAGACATCCTGGAATGCAAAGTCAAGTGGACTTTAGGAAGCATCACTACGAACAAAGCTAGTGGAGGTGATAGAATTCCAGTTGAGCTCTTTCAAATCCTGGAAGATGATGCTGTGAAAGTGCTGCACTAAATATGCCAGCAAATTTGGAA
This sequence comes from Budorcas taxicolor, assembly GCF_023091745.1. Taxonomy (NCBI): domain Eukaryota; kingdom Metazoa; phylum Chordata; class Mammalia; order Artiodactyla; family Bovidae; genus Budorcas; species Budorcas taxicolor. Next base: position 85,198,644 of record NC_068923.1, read on the forward strand.
AACTCAGCAGTGGCCACAGGACTGGAAAAGGTCAGTTTTCATTCCAATCCCAAAGAAAAGCAATGCCAAAGAATGTTCAAACTGCCACACAACTGTACTATTTCATATGCTAAGAAAGTAATGCTCAACATTCTCCAAGCCAGGCTTCAACAGTATGTGAACCGAGAACTTCTAGATGTTCAAGCTGGATTTAGAAAAGGCAGAAGAACCATAGATCAAAGTGCCAACATCCATTGGATCATATAGAAAACAAGAGAATTCCAGAAAAATATCTACTTCTGCTTCATTGACCATGCTAAAGCCTTCGACTATGTGGATCACAATAAACTGGAATATTCTTAAAGAGATGAGAATAACAGACCACCTTACCTGCCTCCTGAGGAACCTGTATGAAGGTCAACAAGCAACAGTTAGAACCGGACATGGAACAACAGACTGGTTCCAAGTTGCAAACGAAGCACCTCAATGCTGTATATTGTCATAACCCTAACCCCGCTTATTTAACTTATATGCACAGTACATCATGCAAAATGCCAGGCTGAATAAAGCACAAGCTGGGATCAAGATTATCAGGAGAAATATCAGTTCAATAACCTGAGAAATGCAGATGACACTACCCTAATGACAGAAAGTGAAGAAGAAGTAAAGAACCTCTTGATGAAAGTGGAAGAGGAGAGTGAAAAAGCTGTCTTAAAACTCAACATTCAAGAAACTAAGATCATGGCATCTGGTCCCATCACTTCATGGCAAATAGATGAGGGAAAAAATGGAAACAGTGACAGACTTCATTTTGTTGGGCTCCAAAATCACTGCAGATGGTGACTGCAGCCATGAAATTAAAAGACACTTGCTCCTTGGAAGACAAGCTATGACAAACCTAGACAGCATATTAAAAATCAGAGACATCACTTTGCCAACAAAGGTCTGTATAGCCCAAGCTATGATTTTTCCAGCAATCATGTACAGATGTGAGAGTTGGACCGTAAAGAAGGCTGAGCACCAAAGAATTGATGCTTTTGAACTGTGGGGATGAAGATGACTCTTGAGAGTCCCTTGGACTGCAAGGAGATCCAATCAGTCCATCCTAAAGGTAATCAATCCTGAATATACATTAGAAGGACTGATGCTGAAGCTGAAACTCCAAACCTTTGGCCACCTGATATGAAGAACTGACTCACTGGAAAAGACTCTGATGCTGGGAAAGATTGAGGTCAGGAGGAGGAGGGGATGACAGAGGATGAGATGGTTGGATGGCCTTATGGACTCAGTAGACATGAGTTTTAGCAAATTCTGGCAGATAGTGAAGGACAGGGAAGCCTGGTGTGCTGTCGTCCATGAGTTCAGAAAGAGTCAGACACGACTGAGCGACTGAACAGCAACAATGATCCTACAATCCTACTCCTGTAGGACAGTCCTGCTCCTATTTAAAAAGACAAATGCACCCTGAGACTTCCTTGGCAGTCCAGTGGTTAACACTCTGCACTTCCAATGCAAGGGGCCTGGGTTCAATCCTTGGTGAGGGAACTAAGATTCCTCACACCTCAGGTGCAACCAAAAAAAGAAAGGATACAGGCACCCCTGTGTTTAAATGGCTATCAACAGATAAATGGAATAACAAGATGTAGTATATATATGCAACAGATTATCACCCAGACATAACAAAGAATGAAATAGTTACATTTGCAGCAACATGGGTAGATGTAGAGATTATCCTATTAAAGGAAGCCAAAGACAAACATCATATGATATTGCTTATATTAGGGGTCACCAACATCAGTCCACAGCCTGTTAGGAACCCTTCCACACAGCAGGAAGTGAGTGAAGGGCGAGTAGGCAAAACGTCATCTGCTGCTCCCCAAAGCCCCCCATCGCTCACATTGCTATTTGAACCATCCCTCCCACCCCTGTGCATGGAAAAACTCTTCTATGAAACTGGTCCCAGGTGCCAAAAACACTGGGGGCCACTGGCTTATATGTGGAATCTTAAAAAAAAAAAAAAGAAGTTATTTACAAAGCAAAAAAGTGGCTCACAGATGTGGAAAACAAATTTATGGTTACCAAAGGAGAAAGGGTAATGGAGGAAGAGATAAATTAGGAAGTTGGGATTAAGATATACACAACACTAAAATAGATAACTAACAAAAATCTACTGTAAAGCATAGGGTTCTATATTCAATATTTTGTAATAACTTATATAGGAAAAGAATCTGAGAAGAAATATATACACAGGTACATATAATCACTATGCTGTACACCTGAAACTAAGACATATTATGAATCAATTGTTCTTCAATTAAAAAGTAAAATTAAAAAAATTATCTATGCCTGATTTATTTGGAAAATTTTCAACTAGGAAAATTTCAACTAAACTTTTTTAAAGTACATTGAATATCTAAAGTCAGAAAACACACTTCTTTTTAGGACCTACTATGTTTTATACCTGTATCATTCTATCTAATCCTCACAACAGCATGAAGAAGATATTTTAATTGCAAATCTATAGTTGAGAAAACTGAGCCTTAGAGGAATTACTAATTAACTAGTTCACATAGCAGTTAACCTTTAGCCCAAAGATGTGAATACTCTTCCTTTTTCTGTTATGTGCATCTAATTTAATTGATAATTTGTGGTTCTAGCTAATGTTACAAACCAACCTCATGTACCACCTTACTAAAACAATTTCTCAGAACAAAATTAGAATAGAAAAGTGCCACTCAGAAACACATGATGGACTGTGGACAAAGAAGAAATTCAGTTTTAATACTTCAGCATGTCATTAGGGAGACAAGCTGACTGAGTGAACCGAGCCTGGCATTTATCACTGAACCCTGATAAAGAGTCACTGAGTTATGGTATTCCACGACCTTCTTCCTGACAGCCACTGACAGTGTTTGTGATTACTTCAGCAGTTTTCTCTGCTTTCATCCCAGGGGGGCGGCAGGTGGGGGGCAAGGGGGAGTGGATGCTCCAATGGAAGCATCTTAGATGCAGGACCCTTCCTTTCTTAAATTCCATGCTCTCTGGGTATCCCTGTACTTGACGATCTGTTTTATTAGCATATGATCGTGAAAATAGGTGAGAATTAATGATCCACTTTTTTAATATATGATCAAAAAATAGTAAGTGATACTTTCTTCTCAGCTCTTACCTTATAAGATTTCAAGGCAAGTAATAAAAATTAAGCAGTTTGTAGAAGATAATACCTACCCCCTAAACTGGATCGGTACTAACTTAAAAATGCAATATTGAAGGCGACATAAAGCATTGACAGTATGAGAGAGAATTTGCTCTCTGTGCTGCTTGGTAGATGCCAAAGTATCCACTGACAACTGTCAGCTCCCTGTGAACAGACTTCATCCAGCCCCTGAACATTACTGTACGTGTAGAAAGACTGGACTCATGGCCTGCATCCACTCATTGTGTTATCCTCAGAAAACCATCACTAGGCAATAATACCACTCGAGAATTGCCTTGCTGAGACAACTGCTTCAGAGAAATATTTTGCTTAGCAGAGGCAACTTTGCTGTTAAGATAATCCTGCTGCTGCTGCTGCTGCTTAGCCCTTCAGTGGTGTCCGACTGTGCGATCCCTTGGACTGCAGCCTGCCTGTCTCCTCCATCCATGGGACTCTCTGGGCAAAAGTGGTAGAGTGGGTTGCCATGCGCTCCTCCAGGGATCTTTCCAACCCAGGGATCGGACCCAGGGATTGAACCCGGGTCTCCAGCATTGCAGGCAGATTCTTTACCATTGAGTCACGAGGGAAAATTCTACCCACAGAATATGTCAACATAATTTTCTCTGAATATCCTGATGTAAAGATGACTTCTGTGTTTGTGTGCCTGAATACTGAGTCACTTCAGGCATGTCAGATTCTTTGCAACCCTAAGATCTGTAACCCACCAGATTCCTCTGTCCATGGGATTCTCCAGGCAAGAATACTGGAGTGGGTTGCCATGCCCTCCTCCAGGGGATCTTCCTGACCCAGGGATGGAACCCACGTCTCTTATGTCTCCTGCATTGACAGGCGGCTTCTTTACCACTGGTGCCACCTGGGAAGCCCAACTTTTGTCTTTAATGAGAATAAAGAGAGCTGACTACAAAATTCTATTCATAAATAGGAAAAAGGTCTTTGTTGCCCAACATCTCATCTTATTAAAATCTATTCATTAGCACCTCTATAAAGTGACCACTGGTGTTCTCACTAATAGCCCTAAGGTTCTGTATTTCTGAAACATTTAAGACTCAGGAAGGCAATGGCACCCCACTCCAGTACTCTTGCCTGGAAACTCCCGTGGACAGAGGAGCCTGGTGGGCTGCAGTCCATGGGATCGCTAAGAGCTGGACACGACTGAGCGACTTCACTTCCACTTCTCACTTTCCTGCATTAGAGAAGGAAATGGCAACCCACTCCAGTGTTCTTGCCTGGAGAATCCCAGGGACGGGGGAGCCTGGTGGGCTGCCGTCTATGGGGTCACACAGAGTCGGACACGACTGAAGTGACTTAGCAGCAGCAGCAGTGTTGATCCTATGTGCCTTATTTTGGCTGGGTTTTTTGTTGTTGCTGTTGTTAAAACTTAATGTAACTAACTGGAAAAAATTTGTTTTGGAGAAATGGTAGCTGGGGGGCACGTTGTCAGGGGGAGGAGAGCTAAAGGTGGTGAATGGTAGAAAAGAAATAGCTGTTTTTCTTTATAAGTTTTTCAATTCTGTTGGTTATTAATCAAATTGCATACATTATTTTACTTTAAATTTTTTAGCAATTATAAATGCAATACTATGCCCCAAAACTTTATAGTGTAAAATATCTTATTTGATACTCTCAGTAGACTTGTGGGTGGACACACATGTCCTTTCTTCCTTTTTCAATAGCTAAGTATTCGATATGGGAAAGTCATTTAAATTCCAATGACGTGAGACTACTTTACTTGTCATACTGATATATAAAGCATATAAAGTACAAGACTTTATATATCAAACTAGGCAATGTGGAACAATTTGTACATATGCAATAGATCTTTTTTAACTGTAATATCAATAATATGCATTTATTTTAATACTTATTCACAGTTTTTTTTTTAAAAAAACAGGCTTTAAGCATGGCTGTTTTGTCTCGTTATATAGAAAGCCGTTGAAAATAATGTAAGATTGCTTGTGGTTTTACTGACCTCATGGCAAACTTTGATCTTGTACAAGAAACTGCTATTGTCAATGATGGTGATGACATTTATTATACCCTGTATTTAAAAAGCAATTACTACATTTTATGATACACAGAATAATTATTATTATGTTATTTTAATAATCATTTTTATATACACTTAGTGGCTTCTGTAATTATTTAACATTATGATCATAAATTTATAATAATTTTATTAGCAATTCAAACTTTAGAAACTAGATAAAAATTGATGGCTAAATTATTGATGTATACTTAAACTTCTAGAGTCAAATTTTCCTTCTTTCTAATTTCTAGCCACTATTTATATTACTAAGTTTGAACATTTTCATATGTTCATCTAATTGTGTGATTAGATCACACATCTAATTGTGTGATTTCTGCTTTGTTTTTAATTTTGAAGTGCCTAACAAGAATCTCATATCCCATTCTGTGGGAAATTGTAATCTTACATGTAAACAGAGAAATTTTTCAGAGTGTCTATCCCCATCAGATTTTCACATAGATGATTGTATTCAAATTGAAAAAAATAACCTAAATATTTTTCTCCACAAGTTCATTGGATTATTTGCAATGCAATCCAATGTTGTAATGTTCTCTTTTTTCCCAAAAGGATCCATCTCACCTTTATATGATTATTATAACTAGCATAAACAAAAAGAGAAAAATAAAAATGATTTGAAAAAATTAAATATAACATGAAAAATTAAAATAAAAATAAGAACAAGAGAAGAAAATAATAAAGACTGCTGCTGCTGCTGCTGCTGCTGCTGCTGCTAAGTCACTTCAGTTGTGTCCAACTCTGTGCAACCCCAGAGATGCCAGCCCACTAGGCTCCCCCATCCCCGGGATTCTCCAGGCAAGAACACTGGAGTGGGTTGCTATTTCCTTCTCCAATGCATGAAAGTGAAAAGTGAAAGTGAAGTCGCTCAGTCGTGTCCAACTCTTAGCGATCTCATGGACTGTAGCCTATCAGGCTCCTCTGCCCATGGGATTTTCTAGACAAGAGTACTGGAGTGGGTTGCCATTGCCATCTCCTAATAAAGACAATAATTTTATCCCCAATTCTTGTGTGTTAATTTTTATACTTGCCAGCTCCTCTTTCCATGGGATTCTCCAGGCAATATACAAGAGTGAGTTGCCGTGCCCTCCTCCAGGGGATCATCCCAACCCAGGGACTGATCACATGTGTCCTGGGGCTCCTGCATTACAAGTGGATTCTTTATGACTGAGCCACTGGGGAAGTCCTGTACACAAAGTTATATAATTTCAAAACTGAGATAAACATTGATAAAATAAATAAAATGTTCAACAAACTTTCCATGTCTTTTAAAAAGGCTGAAATACTACAACATTATACGACCAAGAAAATAGTACTTACAATTCCATGTTTTCATTTTTTATTTCCATGGTTTTATCCAAATTGACAGAAAAAACTACAAAGTAAAATAGCTACTGTATGAACACTGACAAGATTCCACTTGTAACTGATTTTCCTTGGGTTCTAAAATGATCTCAATTGGAGAACTAGATCAGATATTTCCTTTAAACTATTGGATTTTCTAATGTGCTGTGCTTAGTCGCTCAGTCCTGGCCAGCTCTTTGCGACCCTTAGTGTTATTTTGGGAGTATATACAAATTTTTAATAAAGTTACAGTTATTCACCTAATAATGACTTGCAGGGATGCATGTGTGAGACTGCTTGTCTGGAATTAAAATAGGTCTTTCTGTGAAACTAATTTACATAACTTTTGCTTCATTTATCACTATGTTCAAACTAAATTTAAATCCCAGATGCATATTGATTTTCTAATAATCACAACCAAAATGGTATTACAGGAATTAATCATTTCCTTTATTTATCTAAATATGCTCTAAATAACCTACAAAGTATTTATATCTTTTTTTTTTGAGTAAAATGAAAAGCAAGTTTTGTTTTATTGTAACGTAGTCGACATACAACATTATGTTAGCTTCAGGAGTGCTGTTCTTAGCTGCTCAGCTGTGTCTGACTCTTTGTGACCCCATAGACTGTAGCCCACCAAGCTCCCCATCCATGGGGATTCTCCAGGCAAGCATACTGGAGTGGGTTGCCATGCCCTCCTCCAGGGGATCTTCCCAACCAGGGACCAAACCCAGGTCTCCCTCATTGCAGGCAAATTATTTACCTTTTGAGCCACCAGGGAAGCCCAAGAATACTGGAGTGGGTAGCCTATCCCTTCTCCAGAGGATCTTTTCAACCCAGGAATTGAACTGGGGTCTTCTGCATTGTAGGGGGATTTCAGGTATACTACATAATGATTTGACATTTGCATACACTGGTTTTTTTTTATTAGACCACTTTATTGAGGTATGATTGATATAAAAATAGGTGTAAATATTTAATGTACACAAGTGGATTAAAAGAAATTTCAAAGAAAGGAAATGTACAAAAGAAGGAAAAGAGAGCCCAAAGTCACAATCTAGAGCATGTCAACTTGTAGCAAATTTAGGAATCAAAAAAGAGAAAACAATGAGTCAAAGAATAGGATCCACACAGGAAGGAAGAAACCTGGAGAGAGCAATTTTATGATAGCCAGAAGATTTCATAGAGGAGATAGGCATCAAGTTCAAAGCTACTAAGATGTCAACTTGATTTAACATCATGCTAGTTATTGGAGAGGGTCTTCCCTGGTGGCTCGGTGGTCTCTTGCTAAGCAAAACACGCAGGTTTGATCCCTGGGCCAGGAAGATACCCTGAGAAGGAAATGGCAATCCATTACAGTATTCTTGCTTGGGAAATCCCACGGACAGAGGAGCCTGGCAGGCTATAGTGCATGGGGTCACAAGAGTCAAACACGACTTAGCAACTAAAGAACAAACAACAGCTATTGGAGAACAAGAAAAAAGCAATTAGAGGACAGAAGGGCATGCAAGACTTGTCAGAGCCGGAGGTGTGGAAGTGGAGGCAACTCATCATGAAAGCACATGGAACAATAATTGGTAGGAAAGTGTCACCAAGGGAAGATATTATTTTAAATGGACGACAGTGGAGCTTGATTTGTATACATTTTTTTTTTAAGCAGGAAAGCATGAATCTTAGAAACAAAACATTGAAACCAGTGCTAAGTCAAAACATAGTTATTTTTTATCTATTGCCTTATTTGTCTAAATTTTTTCCAAATTTCCTCATTTTTATTTTAATGACAAGAAAGAATTTTCATTCTTTTATTCCCTTGCTTTCATTAGTTTGTTTTTAATGACACATGTATAATATGGGCATGTTATTTTTTTAAGTGTCTCGATAAATCCAAACTTAGAAATAAATACAAGAAAAATTTGGAGTATCTCTTTATGTGTTTATCCCATCAACTTGACAGATGTTCTTGATGATGTCAATTTATTCCAAAATTTTTTGATACATGTACAAATGCAGGAACTTGAATTATGTCTGACTGCTACATTAAAGGTACCTCTTTATGGACAGGAAGATGAAAATGAATTAATATTAACTGAATATTTGCTCTGTGTTATTACCAATATAGGGCTTCCCTGCTGGCTCAGATGGTAAAGCGTCTGCCTGCAATGTGGGAGACCCGAGTTTGATTCCTGGGTTGGGAAGATCCCCTGGAGAAGGAAATGGCAATCCACTCCAGCACTCTTGCATGGAAAATCCCATGGACGGAAGAGCCTGATAGGCTACAGTCCATGGGTTCGCAAAAAGTCAGACATGACTGAGCGACTTCACTTCACTTCACTTCACTACCAATATAGTTCATCATTCTATAATGTCATTTTCACTTGAAATTTTTTTTGAAAATATATATTAAAATAAAAATTATGTATGATGGAATAGAATACAAAATACATGTTTTAAATGGATGAAGTAATGAGAGTTTAGAAAAGTTTCTTGAGTATGGACATTTTGGGAATAAGACTTATTCAGCTTATCACCCAGATCCACTTATCACCTTTGTTGTTTACCAGTTGTAGTTGTATTATTCTTTAGTTGCTCAGTGGTGTCTGACTCTTGTGACTCCATGAACTGTAGCCTGCCAGGCTTCTCTGTCCATGGGATTTCTCCAGCAAGAATATTCGAGTGGGTTGCCATTTTCTCCTCCAGAGGATCTTCCCAACTCAGAGATCAAACCTGTGTCTCCTGCACTGGCAGGAAGATTCTTTACCCCTGAGCCACCAGTCTAATCATTAATAAAAAGCTATGTTTCTGCTAAATAAAATACATATTTTTATGTCTAATCCACACAGTAATAGTGAGATAAGTAGATATTATCATCCATATAAAACGATGGAGTTTTCAGACTTTCCTGCTGGTTCAGTGGTTAAGAATCTGCCTGCCAATGCAGGGGATACCAACTGAATCCCATATCTAGGAAGATTCCGCATGCTGCGGGGCAACTGGGCCCGTGCGCTACAGCTCCTGAAGCCTGTGCACTCTAAGGCCTGTGCTTGGCAACTAGAGGAGCAACCGCAGGGAGGAGCCTGAGCACGGCAACTCAAGAATAGCCACGGCTCTAGTTTTCTCTAGCTGCAACTAGAGAAGGCCGACATGCAGCAACAGACCCAGCGCAGCTGAAAATAAGTAAATACTTTTTCTATATAAAAAAAGATGGTGTTTTTATCAGAAATGCACACCTACTAAGAAAGTATAGCATTACTATAATGTAACTCACCTAGATTCAGACATCCTGAAATGTGAAGTCATGTGGGCCTTAGAAAGCATCACTACAAACAAAGCTAGTGGAGGTGATGGAATTCCAGTTGAGCTATTTCAAATCCTAAAAGATGATGCTGTGAAAATGCTACACTCACTATGTCAGCAAATTTGGAAAGCTCAGCAGTGGTCACAGGACTGGAAAAGGTCAGTTTTCATTCAATCCCAAAGAAAGGCAATGCCAAAGAATGTTCAAACGACTGCACAACTGCACTCATCTCACACACTAGCTAAGTAATGCTCAAAATTCTCTAAGCCAGGCTTCAACAGTACGTGAACCATGAACTTCTGGGTGATCAAGTTGGATTTAGAAAAGGCAGAGGAACCAGAGATCAAATTGCCAACATCTGCTGGATCATCGAAAAACCAAGAGAGCTCCAGAAAAACATCTACTTCTGCCTTACTGATTACCCCAAAGCCTTTAACTGTGTGGATAACAACAAACTGTGGGAAATTCTGAAAGAGATGGGAATACCAGACCACCTGGCCTCCCTCCTGAGAAATCTGTATGCAGATCAAGAAGCAACAGTTAGAACTGGACATGGAACAACAGACTGGTTCCAAATAGGGAAAAGAGTAAGTCAAGGCTGTATATTATCACCCTGCTTATTTAACTTATATGCAGAGTACATCATGTGAAATACCAGGCTGGATGAAACACAAGCTGGAATCAAGATTGCCAGAAGAAATATCAGTAACCTCAGATATGCAGATGACACCATGCTTATGGCAGAAAGTGAAGAACTAAAGAGCCTCTTGATGAAAGTGAAGGAGGAGAGTGAAAAAGTTGACTTAAACTCAACATTCAGAAAACTAAGATTATGGCATCTGATCCCATCACTTCATGGCAAATAGATGGGGAAACAGTTGCAGACTTTACTTTCAGGGCTCCAAAATCACTGCAGATAGTGGCTGCAGCCATGAAATTAAAAGACACTTGCTCCTTGGAAGAAAAGCTATGACCAACACAGACATCGTATTAAAAAGCAGAGGCATTACGTTGCTGACAAAGATCCATCTACTCAAGCTATGGTTTTTCCAGTAGTCATGTATGGATGTGAGAGTTGGACTATAAAGAAAGCTGAGCACCAAAGAATTGATGCTTTTGAACTGTGGTATTGGCGAAGACCCGCAAGAGTCCTATGGATGGCAAGAGATCCAACCAGTCCATCCTAAAGGAGATCAGTTCTGAATATTCATTGGAAGGACTGATGCTGAGGCTGAAACTCCAATCCTTTGGCCACCCGGTGCAAAGAACTGAATCATTGGAAAACACCCTGATGCTGGGAAAGATTGAAGGCAGGAAGAGAAGGGGATGACAAAGGATGAAATGGTTGGATGGCATGACTGACTCAATGGACATGAGTTTGAGTAAGCTCCAGGAGTTGTTGATGGACAGGGAACCCTGGCCTTTTGCAGTCTACAGGGTCGCAAAGAACCGAGCTGAACTGCAAATAGTCATTGAGTATCTTTGTACCAGCCTCTGTTCTAGGTGAAGGAGATAGAATAATGAACAAGACAAGAGAAGTCACTCTTCTAATAGAGCTGACATTCATGTGAGGGAAGATAATAAAACTAAATAAAACAAAAAGAAAGCATTAAGGGTAATATGTACAATGAAGAGAGTTTGAGTAAGCTGAGGTGGCACAACATGAATTTTGAATTAGCTGGCTGTGAGAGGCCTCTTAGATGAGGCAGGAGGGTGAGCTTTCTAGGGGACAGGAGAACTGTCAAAGTGTCTTCAGGTGAGTTGAGCTTGGAACGTCAGGGTGAGAAGTGCAACATGAGGAAGCAAGGGCTGAAGAGGCTGGACACATAAGGATTCATGAACAGTGGTGAGAAGCATGGAGTTTAAAAATGTTGGGAAGTCATAGAAGGATTTTGAGCTGAAGTATAATATTATGGGACTCACAATTTCGCTTATTCTCTTCTGTGGAAAATGAATCACAGGAGATCAAGACAAGTAAGGGAATGGGTTAGGAGGCTATTGTATAGATGGTAATTAATAATGGTGACTGAATTGGAGTATCCAAAATAGGGTCTTGTGATTCTCCAAAGCTCAAGTTGAGGGTCAAGCACAGGAGAAAAAAAGGATCAAAAAAGATCTGTTAGTGAAAGGAGCGGAGAAGGCAATGGCAGCCCGCTCCAGTACTCTTGCCTGGAAAATCCCATGGAAGGAGTAGCCTGGTGGGCTGCAGTCCATGGGGTCGCTTAGAGTCGGGCACAGCTGAGCAACTTCCCTTTCTCTTTTCACTTTCCTGCATTGGAGAAGGCAATGGCAACCCACTCCAGTATTCTTGCCTGGAGAATCCCAGGGACAGAGGAGCCTGGTGGGCTGCTGTCTATGGGGTCGCGCAGAGTCAGACACGACTGAAGCGACTTAGAAGCAGCAGCAGCAGCAGCAGCAGTGAAAGGAGAAAAATGGGAGAGATTGGAAGACAAGTCACAGTTATTTTTGTTGTTACTGTTATAAATTCATTAGAAACATTCATTGAGTGGAGCCAAGAAATGTTCTGAGTATTATCTCATACATTCCTTATGCCATCCCCACAAGGAAGGCACTGTCATTACCCCCGGATACAATAAGGAGGCACAAAGTGGTTAAGTAAATTCTTTAACCTCCCACTACTAGTACAGGGTAGAGATAATTCAAATGCAGGCTGTCTGACATCAGACACTTTAAAACTCTCTCTTAACCTACCTAGACAGCATATTAAAAAACAGAGACATTATTTTGTCAACAAAGGTCCGTCTAGTCAAGGCTATGGTTTTTCCAGTGGTCATGTATGGATGTGAGAGTTGGACTATAAAGAAAGCTGAGCATGAAGAATTGATGCTTTTGAACTGTGGTGTTGGAGAAGACTCTTGAGAGTCCCTTGGACTGCAAGGAGATCCAACCAGTCCATCCTGAAGGAGATCAGTCCTGAGTGTTCATTGGAAGGACTGATGTTGAAGCTGAAACTCCAATACTTTGGCCACCTGATGCGAAGAGCTGACTCATTTGAAAAGACCCTGATGCTGGGAAAGATTGAAGGCAGGAGGAGAAGGGGACGGCAGAGGATGAGATGGCTAGATGGTATCACCCATTCAATAGACATGAGTTTGGGTGAACTCTGGGAGTTGGTGATGGACAGGGAGGCCTGGTGTGCTGTGGTCCATGGGGTCACAAAGAGTTGGACACAACTGAGCGACTGAACTGAAGTATCTCCAAATGGTGATAGAGGTGGCTATGGGGCAAATTAATAGTTTTCTCTAAGTTTCAGAAGATGAAGATCAGAAGGAAGGATGTTCTTAGGCACAGGGTATTGCAGAGCACATATTTCCTGAAAACTCTGGAGATAGTGGCTATGCATATATGTAAGGAGATTTCTTTGACTAAGAACGCATGCTGTGGTGGCAAATGAATCTATGAGAATTGAAAGATATCAAGGAAGGAAGACTTCCTCTTCTATTCCGGACCCAGGAAAACTCCTCCAAGCAGTACCTCTTAGGTCAGACAATTTCCTTCATACTAGATCATCAGTTTTAAATACTGACAAGTGCCCAGACTACTGCAACTCAGTGGATAGACGAGATTAAGACTGATGTGACCAGACTACTGCCACTCAGTGGATAGACGAGGAGATTAAGACTGATGTGACCAGGCTTCTTCATCTTAACAATGAAACATCATAGTTGAAACCATTGAGCATGATTATTCAGATCTAAAGATTCTCCAGTTTTCCTCTGTTTATAGGGAATGTGTGTGTTAATCACTCAGTCTTGTGTGGCTCTTTGAGGACTGTAGACCTCCAGGCTCTTCTGTCCATGGGGTTTCCCAGGCAAAAATACTGGAGTTAATTGCCATTCCCTTCTCCAGGGGATCTTCCTGACCCAGGGACCAAACCCAGGTCTCGCACACTGTGGGCAGATTTTTTACCATCTGAGCCACCTGGGAAGCCCCATTTATAAGGAATAGCCATAGCTAAACATTGTCTCTATTGGTAAGTTTAAAACATAATTTGTAGCCAACCCAGTTTAGCTAGTTCCCTCACAACAGGTACTTCCTCTTCAAAGGATGTGAAATCATGCCATGATGTGAAGCAGTTCTGATAGTTTACTATCTATTAAGTCACTATACAGGGCTTCCCTGGTAGCTCAGACAATAAAGAATCTGCCTGCAATGCAAGAGACCTGGGTTCGATCCCTGGGTTGGGAAGATCCTCCGGAGAAGGGAAAAGCTACCTACTCCAATATTCTTGTCTGGAAAATTCCATGGCAGGAGAAGCCTGGCAGGCTATACAGGCCATGGGGTCGCAAAGAGTCAGGCGTGACTGAGCGACTAATAATTCCACTTTCTTTCACTTTCCCAAGTCATTTTACAAAGAGAAGCTCCCCAAAATACACTGAGCAAAGACAGCATTATCGGAACAAAAATTTGGTTTTCTGTTTTTCAGTAAGATAGTAGATAATTGAATTTATAACTGTCAGCACTCATCTTAATATCTGGCATTTTATTTTCATTGTATCATACATACCTAACCCCCAAAAGATCATGAAAAACTAATACAAATAGAGGAATCCTTTCATGACAGGAATCTACCATATTGTGGGATGAATTGTGTTCCCTCCAAAAAGGTCTATCCTAACCCCTGTGACCCTGTTTGGAAATATGATGTTTGCAGATGTATATAATACGTATTGTAAGGTGTTTATAAGGACTATCCCTGGTATCCAGTGGTTAAGATGTACTTCAGGTGTATATAAGGACTATCCCTGGCATCCAGTGGTTAAGATGTACTTCAGGTGTATATAAGGAGTATCCCTGGCATCCAGTGGTTAAGATGTACTTCAGGTGTATATAAGGACTATCCCTGGCATCCAGTGGTTAAGATGTACTTCAGGTGTATATAAGGACTATCCCTGGCATCCAGTGGTTAAGATCAGCCTGCCGACGCAGGGGCATGGAGTCAATCCCTGGTCCTGGAAGGCCCCACAGCCCATGGAGCAGCTAAGCCCAGGAGCCTCAGCTGCCGAGCTCATGCTCCAGAGCCCATGCTCCGGCCCTCCTGCTTTGACTGTTGTAATAGGACAGTGAACCCTATCACCGGGCTTCCCAGGTGACTCAGTGGCAAAAAGTCTGCCTGACAACGCAGGAGATGAAGGAGACGCAGGTTCGACCCCTGGGTCGGGAAGATCCCCTGGAGAAGGAAATGCAACCCACTCCAGTGTTCTCACCTGGGAAATGCCAGGAGCCTGGCAGGCTACAGTGCATAGCATCACAGAGAGTCAGACATGACTGAGTGTCTGAGCGTGCACACACTCTATCACTTAGAGTCCTGTTGACAAGACAGTGTTCAGAAAAATGAACAGTCCAGATACTTTCAAAAACATGTATGACAGAGGAGAGGTTGTTTTCAGTGGGAAGTGGAGGAGGAGTTTCAGAAACATACTCATATGAAAGGGCCCTGAAGAAAGTGTGTGAAATTGGACATTGCATAGGGAAAGGAGTATTGAAAATTCAGGCCACCAGCAGAAGAAGTTAATTTATTGCTGTGGCAGAGACCCTTGGGCAACTTCCTGCTTTGCCCAAGCAATTTGGGTCCTTTGAAGCATATCCATGAAGAGGAAGTGGTTGGAGAATAAGGAGAGGTGTTCTCTGTGAGGACCACCCTACTTTTGCACGGCTCAAGCACACAGACCTCAGAGGAAATATAATCAAGGGCCAGCATCAGCGATTTCATGGATCTGGCACTGAGTATTAATCTTATAGCAGCTGTGCTGATTTCTGCAAGGGTTTTCCCAAACGGGACACAAACCCCATCACACAGGAAAACGTCAGAAGGAAAAAAGACAGGAGTGTCATCTTTCTCTGATACTTGTGAAAGTGTTTACACACCATCTTCAATTTGTACCCAGGAGTGTGAAGTGTGTGACAAACTTTGTAGGTAGCAGCACTCAACTTTTTTTTTCTACCACGAAACACATACTACTTTGTCATTGTCATCATTCCCAATTTAACGACCATTAGTTCACCCTTTACTTCCTCACTTAAGATGACATTTAAAGGCAAGAATGTAAGAGTTACGTTACTATAAATCTACTCTAAGAAATGTTACATGAGAACTTTTAGGGATTTTACAATTTTTTCTACAAATTGCTGATGAAATAACTCACTATTAACTTTGACGCAATAGTCTGCTATGATGCCAAGCAGTTATTAACTAGTCCGACGGTGCTATTTGGCTGGTTAAATAACCTCTTTGTTGACATCTTTAAACGTACATGAACATATTTTTTTAATCCAGAAATGCACATGAAGACATTCATTTATAATGAAAAGAGAAAAGGGTTCATTGATCATGACTAAAACTGCAATATGAAATGAATTATTTATCATCAAAGTAAGTGCTTAGTTAATATAATCTTCAGTTCAGTTCAGTTCAGTCACTCAGTTGTGTCCGACTCTTTGCAACCCCATGAATCGCAGCACGCCAGGCCTTCCTGTCCATCACCATCTCCCGGAGTTCACTCAGACTCACGTCCTTCGAGTCAGTGATGCCATCCAGCCGTCTCATCCTCTATCGTTCCCTTCTCCTCCTGCCCCCAATCCCTCCCAGCATCAGAGTCTTTTCCAATGAGTCAACTCTTCGCATCAGGTGGCAAAAGTACTGGAGTTTCAGCTTTAGCATCATTCCTTCCAAAGAAATCCCAGGGCTGATCTCCTTCAGAATGGACTGGTTGGATCTCCTTGCAGTCCAAGGGACTCTCGAGAGTCTTCTCCAACACCACAGTTCAAAAGCATCAATTCTTCGGCGCTCGGCTTTCTTCACAGTCCAACTTTCACATCCATACATGACCACTGGAAAAACCATAGCCTTGACTAGATGGACCTTTGCTGGCAAAGTAATGTCTCTGCTTTTGAATATGCTATCTAGGTTGGTCATAACTTTTCTTCCAAGGACTAAGCATCTTTTAATTTCATGGCTGCAATCACCATCCGCAGTGATTTTGGAACCCCCAAAATAATATCTGCCACTGTTTCCATTGTTTCCCCATCTATTTCCCATGAAGTGATGGGACCAGGTGCCATGATCCTTGTTTTCTGAATGTTGAGCTTTAAGCCAACTTTTTCATTCTCCTTTCACTTTCATCAAGAGGCTTTTTAGTCCCTCTTTACTTTCTGCCATAAGGGTGGTGTCGTCTGAATATCTGAGGTTATTGATATTTCTCCCAGCAATCTTGATTCCAGCTTGTGCTTCTTCCAGTCCAGCATTTCTCATGACGTACTCTGCATAGAAGTTAAAGAAGCAGGGTGACGATATACAGTCTTGACTTACTCCTTTCCCTATTTGGAACCAGTCTGTTGTTCCATGTCCAGTTCTGACTGTTGCTTCCTGACCTGCATATAGGTTTCTCAAGAGGCAGGTCAAGTGGTCTGGTATTCCCATCTCTTTTAGAATTTTCCACAGTTGATTGTGATCCACACAGTCAAAGGCTTTGGCATAGTCAATAAAGCAGAAATATATGTTTTTCTGGAACTCTCTTGCTTTTTCGATGATCCAGCAGATGTTGGCAATTTGATCTCTGGTTCCTCTGGTACTCTTAAGTATATGCAATACCTTAAAAATACAAATACTTGCATAAAAAATGCAAAATATGAAGCAAGGCTTAGAAAGTGAGCAGCTGCTCCCTAGGGAGACCAGGAGGGGAGACCGTGGCTCATAAATGTATCAGTATGCACAGAGATGTGCTATCATTCAGAGGACTCCGTAGTTCTCAATGACTTGATCATGAAGGCTTTTTATTGTGGGTGGAGCCTCGAACTTAGAGAATCAGAAAGATAGTGGAGAGTCTTAGAGTCCATGCTAAGGAATTGTACTTTACTCCCGTGGAAAATAGAGGTGAGTGGGGAGACTCAGAGAAGGGACACGAGTTAGGAAACCATTGAATTTATTCGATGGAAGATGTTCCAACAAAGACTGCAGCACTGGAGATGAATGAATTATCAAAAAGTTAAGTTGTAATTGACAGGAATGGGTCACCATTAGAAGGTAGAAAAAGGAAGGAGGAAAGGGAAATTGAGGCTAACTCCAGGATACTGGATTGGATAACTGAAAAAAAATGGTGGTGCCTTTCAAAAGGAATCATTATTCAATCAGAGGCTATTTACAGAGAGTGTAACATGTGTGTGTTAGTTGCTTGTGCTTGGTGGCTCAGTCGTGTCCAGCTCTTTGTGATTCTGTGGACTGTGGCCCGCCAGGCTCCTCTGTCCATTGGGATTCTCCAGGCGAGAATGCTGGACTGGATTGCCATGCCCTCCTCCAGAGAGTCTTCCCAACCCAGGGATCGAACCCAAGTGTCCCACATTCCAGGCAGATTCTTTAACGTCTGAGCCCTCAAGAAAGCCCTACTTAATATGTACTTGTATGTGTTAACGAGTGCAGCCCACACACGTGGTCAAACATAAGAGGAGGAGTAGGATTGCATAACAACCCAAATATAGTCTCCAGATTCAGAAGAACAGAGTTCAAATCTAAGGTTTATATGTACTAATGGACCAGCAGTTTACTTTTCTAAGCCTCACTTTGCGTAACTGTAAAATGGACTATGACAGTCATGGACCTACCTGCTGCAAAGAATGTAGTTTATCGACAGCCTTCAGTTCAGTTCAGTTCAGTCACTCAGTCGTGTCCGACTCTTTGCAACCCCATGAATCGCAGCACGCCAGGCCTCCCTGTCCATCACCAACTCCCGGAATTCACTCAGACTCACGTCCATCGAGTCCGTGATGCCATCCATCCATCTCATCCTCTGTTGTCCCCTTCTCCTCCTGCCCCCAATCCCTCCCAGCATCAGAGTCTTTTCCAATGAGTCAACTCTTCGCATCAGGTGGCCAAAGTACTGGAGTTTCAGCTTCACCATCAGTCCTTCCAAAGAACACCCAGGACTGATCTCCTTTAGGATGGGCTGGTTGGATCTCCTTGCAGTCCAAGGGGCTCTCAAGAGTCTTCTCCAACACCACAGTTCAAAAGCATCAATTCTTCGGCACTCAGCTTTCTTCACAGTCCAACTCTCACATCCATACATGACCACAGGAAAAACCATAGCCTTGACTAGACAGACCTTAGTCAGCAAAGTAATGTCTCTGCTTTTGAATATGCTATCTAGGTTGATCATAACTTTTAGCTGCAGGCATATTAGGAGCCGCTTCAAATTTTGAGTAAGTGCATGTGGTCCCAGGGCAGCTCCCCACAAGACTGTGTGATTCCAGCATATACGTATAGACATAGAGTTCCAAGAAATGGAATTAAGAGTCCCAGAATAAATTCTTACATTTACAGCCCATTGATTTTTGACAAGCATGCCAGAGTAATTCAATGAAGGAAAGAATAATGCCTTCAACAAACAATACTAAAACACCTGGATAGCCACATGGAAAAGGATGAAACTGAACCCCTAGATCCCACCATATATAAAAAATTAACTCAAAATAGATCAGAGAACTAAGTGTAATAACTAAAATGATACAACTCATAGGGAAATAGGCATGTGGTCTGTAACCTTGGGATAGGGAGTGGTTTCTTAAAAACACACACACACACACACAAAAACATGAGTAACAAAAGAAAAATATACGTAAATTGTACTCATCGAGTTTTAAAACTTACTGTTTGTAAAGGATACCATGCAAAAAGTAAAAGACTTCACACAGAATGAGAAAAAAAAGATTTGCAAATCATGTATCTGACAAGGAATTTCTATCCAGAATATATACAAACTCAAAACTCGACAGTAGAAAGACAACTCAGTTTCAAAATGAGCAAAAGACTTGAATAGACATTTCTCAAAAAAAAAAAAAAAAAAAAAACACATGCAAATGGCCAGTAAGCACAAGATGTTCAACATTAGTCACTAGGGAAATATAAATCAAAACCTCATCTACTAGGATAGTTATATATTTTTAAAAGCCAGATAATCGGCAGTATTGGTGAAGATGTGGATGTACTTTATGGATAAGAATGTAAAATACCACTTTGGAAAACAGTTTTGGAAATCTAGCAATTTCACCCCTAGGTATATACCCAAGAGAAATGAAAGCATGTTCATGTAAAAACTTGTACAAGTGTTCATATCGGCATTACTCATAGTAGAGTCAAAGTGGAAAAACCTAAATGTCCATTAACTGATGAATGAATGAACAAAATTGGTATGTCCATACTGTATTATTTAGCAATAAGAAATGAAGCACTGACGCATGCTACAACAAGGATAAATCTGAAAACATCATGATAATTGAAAGAAATCAATTATTTTGTCATGAAAGACCACATATTGTAGGATTCCATTTAAATAAAATTTCCAGAATAGGGAAATCCGTAGGGACAGAAAGTAGATTTGGGATTTCCAGTGTCTGGAAGAGAGGGTAATGAGAAGCCAGTGGACTGCTGAAACTGCTCTAAAATTAGATTGTGGTAATGGTTGCACAGTTCTGTCAATATACCTAACCCTACTTAACTGTACATGTTTTTAAGTGTATGATTTGTTTTGTATGATTTTTTGTTTTATTTTAATGTTTATTTATTTGATCTTAGTTGCAACATGCAGAATCTTCTATCTTTGCTGCATGATGTTTTAATATACATATAGACTGTGAAATGATTACTGCAATCAACTTAATTAATATAGCCGTCATTTCACATAATCTTTTTTTTTTATGAGAACAATTAAGATATACTCTCAGCACAAACTTTTGGCTACAGGGAAGAAGGGTCAGGGAGAAGGACAGAGAGTTTGAGATGGACATGTACACACCGCTGTACTTAAAACAGATAACCACCAAGGACCTACTGTATAGCACAGGGAACTCTGCTCAATATTATGTAACAACCTAACTGGGAAAAGAATTTGAAAAAGAGTAGATACATGTATCTATATAACTGAAACACTTTGTTGTACAATCGAAACTAGCACAATATTGTTAATCAACTATACTCCAATATAAAATAAAAAGTTAAAAACGTCTACTCTCAGCAAATTCCAAGCATACAAAATACCATCATTAAGGATAGTCATTATGCTGTACGTAAGATCTCCAGAATTTATTCACCTTACATAGCTGAAACTCTGTATTCCTTGACCCATTTTTCTCCATTTCCCATCCTCTGGTCCCTGATAACCACCATTCTATTATCTGCTTCTGTGAATTCAACTGTTTTAGATTCCAGCATATAAGTGAAATCATTCAGCGTTTCTCCTGTGTTTCCTGGCTTATTTCATTCAGCATAACATTCTCTAGGGTCATCCATGTTGTTGCAAATGGCGCAATTTCCTTCTTTTTTAAGGATGCATAATATCCCATTGTATGTACATGCTCTATTTTCTTTATTCATTTGTATGTCAACAAATACTTAGGTTGACTCCAAATATTGCATGCTGTGAAAAATAATGCAGTGAATGTGAAATTGCAGATATCTCTTTCAGATATGATATTTCTTTCATTTCATTTGGCTATATACAGAGAAGTGGGGTTTTGGGTCATATTGCAGTCTAGGTCTTAATTTTTTGTGAAACTTCCACATAATTTCCCAAAATGATATTCCCATCAAAAGTATACAAGGGTTCTCCTCCACAACATAATACCTGTTATCATATTATTTGATAAAAGTCATTTTAACAGGCATGCGATTATACTGTATTGTGATTTTCAGTTACATTTCCCTGATGATTTGTGATGTTGAACATTTTCTTATACACCTGTTGGCTATTTGTGTATCTTCATTTGAGAAATGTCTATTCAGTTCCTTTGACTATTTTTCAATTGGACTCTTTTCTTCCTATTGAGTTGTTTTGGTTCCTTATATATTTTGGATATTAACTCCTTATCAGATATATGGTTATGAAAATATGTTCTCCCCTTCCTTAAGTTGTCTCCTTACTCTACTGATTATTTATTTTACTGAGCAAAAGCTCCTTTTAGTTTGATGCCATCCCATTTCTCTATTTTTGCTCATGTTGCCTGTGTTTATGCAGTCATATCCTAAAAATCATTGCTCAGACCAATGTCAAGAAATTTTTTCCCTATTTTTCTTCCAGTAGTCTTACTATTTCCAGTCTAATGTTCATTAACTGTGCATTTTCAATGGGTAGATTATCAGATATGTACTTAATCAGACATGAATTATATGCTAATAAGAACTGGTTTATAAAATTCATTTTTAAAAGAATGAATTGGTAACTTATTAAAGATTATACTGTATTTCAATGTACAAAATGAGAAAAAAATAGTTTAAATGTTATGTGTTCCTAGAACTGTCATAAAAAAGTGTGGCAGACTCAGTGGCTTAAAACAATAGAAATTTATTTTCTCATAGTCTGGAGGCTAGAAATTTGGAATAAAGGTGCTGTCAGACTTGGTTCTTTCTGAAAGCTCTGAGGAAGAATCTTTGCCATGCTTATTTTATTGCTTTCCAGCAGTTCATTGGCATTCTGTGACTTGAAGATGTTATCACTCCAATCTCTGTCTTTATCTTCACATGGCCATCTTCCCTCCTCATCTCTCTGTCTTCTATTCTTATAAAGACACCAGTTATATTGTATTGAGACTATTCTAATGATCCCATATTAATATAATTATAATACATCAGCAAAAGCCTTGCTTCCAAACAAGATCATATTTATAGGTACTGGGGATTAGAATTTTAACATACATTTTGGGGGCCAAAATTCAACCCCATAATAGACTGTAAGTTATTTCAATTGATCTTCTTATCTAGCCTCTTGCTTTGAATAGTTTAGTGTTAGAAACAAAGTAGATACTAAACAAATATTCATTGACTGATTAAACCATTCAATCTATATAGCTGTCTACCTTAATTTGAAAGATCGTTAGGGATAGAGTCTATAATCTTACTTGAATTTATGCCCTAATGTTTAATTAAAGGAGTACTTCCTTCTAATCAAAGTCTTTGTATTTGCATTTTTTTCCAAAATAATTGCCTAATGGATTGTTTGCTGAATTGATCCAGTCACTTAAGTGGAACCCTGTTAACTGGTCAACTCATTTAAAATGATTTTGAATTTAGCCCCGTTGACTCAGCCTTTAAAACAATATAAGTTAATTTCTTCTTACTTTGTTCTTTGTAAAAATGAAGAATGTTCTCATAATTACCCTTTATCCTTCTCATATCCAGGCCAAACAATCCCAAATTCTATAATCTCTCATTCAAGTTCAGATATGGATTTTTAGGGCATTCCAAATACACTAGAAATGTGCATTTGATCATTTTTATTTTAAGAGCAACTAAAGCTCCTTATTATTACACAGTCCTATTTACCTATGTCACTCTACCTTAAAAAGAAAAATACACAAAAACGCCAACTAGACTTCTTCAAATATCTAATGCTTAATGAAAGGATTTTTACTATAGATCATAAGCCCTTTGCTGCTCTTTAATCTCTATTATATACACAAATTTTCTTGAAATTTCTTCTGTAGCTAAAAGTTACAATTATCTTCTACTGTTAAAAAGCATACCTTGAAACTACCAAAAGTAAAGTATTCGCCCTTAGGCTTTTCCTGTTTATTATTATAAACATATACCTTTTTTGAAAATTCCAAAGGTAATTGAATAAAACATGCTTTAAAATATATTTTAATTCTTAATTATTTTGCAAAAGGATGCTATATCTAACTTCTCTGTTCACATATGTTGAATTTGGAGGCAAGATAAGAAAATATATCATGGAGGATCCTTCTACTCTGTGTATGTACATTACTTCCTGAGTTTTCACTGCACCTGTATGTTTCATTTTGAGTAGGTTAGACAGAGAATAAATTTGAATATTAGGCATAAGGTGTATATTGTTTGGGGAGAAACCATTTTACTACATATTTTCAAAGCTATAAAATGCTTTATTGGGCTTCCCTTGTGGCTCAGTGGTAAAGAATCTGTCTGAGAATTCAGGAAACCTAGGTTCCATCCCTGATGCAAGAAGATCCCACATGCTGCGGAACAGCTAATCCTGCGTGCCACAACTATTGAGTCCGTGCTCTAGAGCCCAGAAACTGCAAATACTGAGCCTTTCTGCTGCGGCTACTGAAGCCCAAGCAGCCTAGAACCTGTGCTCCACAAGAGGAGCCACCACAGTGAGAAGCCTGACGCTGCAACTGCAGAGTAGCAGCTCCTGCAACTAGAGGAAGCCCATACAGAGGCAAGACTCAGCACAGCCAAAAATACATAAATTTAAAAAAAATTAAATTGTTTTTAAAAAAGATGCTTTATTGATTCGGATTCATTTATAGAACAAGAAGTATCAACGGAGCCGATCATTTTAAGGGGCTGTAAATGGCTTTTTAGAATATTATATATGTATAAGAAAATATCTAAAAGTATTTCACGTTGTTTCTGAGAAACATTTTATTGAATGTGGAGAAATTAACCATGAGAAAGAAATATGTTTCTCTAAATAAAAAGAGTTTCTTAAAAGCAACCTGAAGAAAAGATTTAGAATGATGTTTTTCTTAATTTTTACTTTCAGTAAAATTTTTCTTTTACTTCCAAAATTTTTTTTACTTACTTTTTACTTCCAATCCTATGGATTGGGAGACTCTTACAGATCTGGATATCCTTTGATTCTATTCCTATCTTTGGATTCTGTTCCTATCTCCTATTTTTCCTACCTTCTTCCATGGTTCTAAATTTAATTCTCTTAAAGTAGCAGGCTGATTCCACTAATGCAACTTTTTGTACTGAGTACTGAGGCCATTTGCCTAGATTAAAAGAGGGGGTGGAGAAGACTAACATAGTCTATTAGTCTAGTGATTGATGGTTTCATAAAGCAGAATATACAACATTCTATCTTTTACCAAGAATTAGACTTTAGATTTACATTTTTGCTCCTAATATAAGCAGTAAGCTGATACTGTGTGTGCAGTCATTATTAACAATGTCCATAAATTACTCAATTCTCTTAACGGTAATAATAACAGCCAACACATATGGAGTATTTAGTAAAATTACTATTGTAGCAATTCACATTACCACCAATAAGGGCTTTATATACTTTATGTTAGATATAATTATGTCCCATCTCCTGAAATGAGAGTATGTTGAAAACAGAGATCATGACCCACTCATCCAGTACCAAAAAAATGTATTCCAAAAAATAAAGTTCAATAAACACTGCTGTTTACTTCTGATTCTAATTGTATATATTACAAATAAAGTTGAAATTCTCGTATACTCTTTCCTCCCAAGCGAAAATCAGTATTATAAGTTTAGTGTTTAATTTTTCTGGAGATATTTTTATACTTTTTCAATATAATAGTTTATATATCCATATGCAAGATAATATTGCTTGGGCAAGTAATTAACTATACAAATGATATCATATAAAGATATTATTTTATAACATTTTGTCCAACATTACATTTTTAAAATATATCTATGTTGGGTTGCTTTTAGCTCTAGTTAATTGATTTTAACTGCGGCATAGAAGCATTATTTGACTTAAGGGACTAGATGTGATAGAGTGCCTGATGAACTATGGACTGAGGTTCGTGACATGGTACAGGACACAGGGATCAAGACCATGCCCATGGAAAAGAAATACAAAAAAGCAAAATGGCTGTCTGGGGAGGCCTTACAAATAGCTGTGAAAAGAAGAGAAGTGAAAAGCAAAGGAGAAAAGGAAAGATCTAAGCATCTGAATGCAGAGTTCCAGAGAATAGCAAGAAGAGATAAGAAAGCCTTCCTCAGGGATCAATGCAAAGAAATAGAGGAAAACAACAGAATGGGAAAGACGAGATCTCTTCAAGAAAATTAGAGATACCAAGGGAACATTTCATGCAAAGATGGGCTCAATAAAGGACAGAAATGGTATGGACCTAACAGAAACAGAAGATATTAAGAAGAGGTGGCAAGAATACACAGAACTATACAAAAAAGACCTTCACAACCAAGATAATCATGATGGTGTGATCACTAACCTAGAGCCAGACATCCTGAATGTGAAGTCAAGTGGGCCTTAGAAAGCATCACTATGAACAAAGCTAGTGGAGGTGATGGAATTCCAGTTGAGCTATTTCAAATCCTGAAAGATGATGCAGTGAAAGTGCTGCACTCAATATGCCAGCAAATTTGGAAAACGCAGCAGTGGCCACAGGACTGGAAAAGGTCAGTTTTCATTCCAATCCCAAAGAAAGGCAATGCCAAAGAATGCTCAAACTACCGCACAATTACTCATCTCACATGCTAGTAAAGTAATGCTCAAAATCCTCCAAGCCAGGCTTCAGCAATACGTGAAGTCTGAACTTCCAGATGTTCAAGCTGGTTTTAGAAAAGGCAGAGACACCAGAGATCAAATTGCCAA
The DNA here is from genome assembly GCF_023091745.1 of Budorcas taxicolor. Lineage (NCBI taxonomy): Eukaryota > Metazoa > Chordata > Mammalia > Artiodactyla > Bovidae > Budorcas > Budorcas taxicolor. The sequence goes on from NC_068923.1 coordinate 85,224,884, forward strand.
CATCTGTTTGATCATGGAAAAAGCAAGAGAGTTCCAGAAAAACATCTATTTCTGCCTTATTGACTATGCCAAAGCCTTTGACTGTGTGGATCACAATCAACTGTGGAAAATTCTGAAAGAGATGGGCATACCAGACCACCTGACCTGCCTCTTGAGAAACCTATATGCAGGTCAAGAAGCAACAGTTAGAACTAGACATGGAAAAAACAGACTGGTTACAAATAGGAAAAAGAGTACGTCAGCACCGTATATTGTCACCTTGCTTATCTAACTTCTATGCAGAGTACATCATGAGAAACGCTGGGATGGAGGAAGCACAAGCTGGAATCAAGATTGCAAGGAGAAATATCAATAACCCCACATATGTAGATGACACCACCGTTATGGCAGATAGTGAAGAGGAACTAAAGAGCCTCTTGTTGAAAGTGAAAGAAGAGAGTGAAAAAGTTGGTTTAAAGCTCAACATTCAAAAAAGGAACATAATAGCATCTGGTCCCATCACTTCATGGGAAATAGATGGGGAAACAGTGGAAACAGTGGCAGACTTTATTTTTGGGGGCTTCAAAATCACTGCAGATGGTGACTGCAGGCATGAAGTTCAAAGACACTTACACCTTGGCAGGAAAGTTCTGACCAACCTAGATAGTATATTCAAAAGCAGAGACATTACTTTGCCAGCAAAGGTCTGACTAGTCAAGGCTATGGTTTTTCCTGTGGTCATGTATGGATGTGAGAGTTGGACTGAGAAGAAGGCTGAGTGCCGAAGAATTGATGCTTTTGAACTGTGGTGTTGGAGAAGACTCTTGAGAGTCCCTTGGACTGCAAGGAGCTCCAACCAGTCCATTCTAAAGGAGATCAGCCCTGGGATTTCTTTGGAAGGAATGGTGCTAAAGCTGAAACTCCAGTACTTTGGCCACCTCATGAGAAGAGTTGACTCATTGGAAAAGACTTTGATGCTGGGAGGGATTGGGGGCAGGAGGAGAAGGGGATGACAGAGGATGAGACGGCTTGATGGCATCACTGACTCAATGGATGTGAGTCTGAATGAACTCCGGGAGTTGGTGATGGACAGGGAGGCCTGGCGTGCTGCGATTCATGGGGTCGCAAAGAGTCAGACACGACTGACCGACTGAACTGAACTGAACTGAAATGTTGAATTTTATCAAATGCTATGTATCCATTGATATAATTATGCTTTTTTTCTTTACTCTCTTAATATACTGTGTTATAACATTTTGTTTCTGGTGGTAAATTATTCTTTCATTCTAGGAATAGAGTCTAAATTCTATTCTGTCTGATATTCAGTTCAGTTCAATCGCTCAGTCGTGTCCAACTCTTTGCGACCCCATGAATCACAGCACGCCAGGCCTCCCTGTCCATCACCAACTCTCGGAGTTCACTCAGACTCACGTCCTTCGAGTCAGTGATGCCATCCAGCCGTCTCATCCTCTGTCATCCCCTTCTGCTCCTGCCCCCAATCCCTCCCAGCAACAGAGTCTTTTCCAATGAGTCAACTCTTCGCATGAGGTGGCCAAAGTACTGGAGCTTCAGCTTTAGCATCATTCCTTCCAAAGAAATCCCAGGGCTGATCTCCTTCAGAATGGACTGGTTGGAGCTCCTTGCAGTCCAAGGGACTCTCAAGAGTCTGTCTGATATTAACCAACCTAAAATAAATTTCATTGATTATTATTTTCAGAGTACATACTCAGCTACCCCTATGTTTTTTCTCTTCTTGACTACAATTCTTCTACACATTCTGTTAATAGCAATTTATTTTAGTCCAGTTTGGCTGTGCTTCATATATTGTCTGTATCTCTCTTTTCTTTCCGGAGAAGGCGATGGCCCCACTCCAGTGCTCCTGGCCCCACTCCAGTGCTCCTGCCTGGAGAATCCCATGGACGGAGGAGCCTGGTGGGCTGCAGTCCATGGGTCACAAAGAGTCGGACCCGACTGAGCGACTTCACTTTCACTTTTCACTTTCATGCATTGGAGAAGGAAATGGCAACCCACTCCAGTGTTCCTGCCTGGAGAATCCCAGGGACGGGGGAGCCTGGTGGGCTGCCGTCTCTGGGGTCACACAGAGTCAGACATGACTGAAGCAACTTAGCAGCAGCAGCAGCAGCAGCAGCAGCAGCTTTTTCTTTCACTTTCCAATTACCATGTTGTGTTGCCCTATTGTCTCTAACATTATTCTCTTATAGATTGTTAATGTTTCTAATGCTTTTTATTTTTCTATACCAATTTGTAAGTGACTGATTTCTTTTCATATTAGTTACTTTAAAGTTGTGACATAAAAACTTAGTATAAAATTTTCTTCAGTGAAGAGGCAAACCAAAACTTGAAAAAAATGCTTGCAAAACACATATCCAAAAAGAACTTGTACTCAAAATATGCAGAAAACTTTCTAAACTCAACAGCAAGGAAACCAATAACACAATTTTTAAAGTAGGTAAAGGATTCAAACAGAAACCTTCCAAGAAGACATACAGATGGAAAATAGCAAATGAAAAGATGTGCAGCATCATAAATCATTAGAGAAATGCAAACTAAAAAAATACTACACATCCATTAGAATGGCTAAAATTCAAAAAAAAAAAAAACTGATATTACTAAATACTGGCAAGGATGTAGAGTAACAAGAACTCTCATTTATTGCTGGCAGGGCTGCAAAAATGGGTGCAATCATTTTGGGAGACATTTTTTACAAAGCTGAACATAGTCCTATCTTAGAATGTGGTAGTCGTCCTCCGGATAGTTACTTAATTGACATCAAAATATATGTCTGCACAGAAGTCTGTTCATGAATGTCTATATCAGCTCTATTCATAATCACCCAAAACTGAAAGCAACCAATATGTCTCCAATAAGTAAGTGGATAAACAAACTATGGTACATCTACACACACACATACACAGAGCACACACATGCAATATAATATTCAGTTCAGTTCAGTTCAGTTGCTCAGTTGTGTCCAACTCTTTGCGACCCCATGGACCGCAGCACGCCAGACCTCACTGTCCATCACCAACTCCCGGAGTTTATCCAAACTCATGTCCATTGAGTCAGTGATGCCATCCAACCATCTCATCCTCTGTCGTCCCCTTCTTCTCCTGCCTTCAATCTTTCCCAGCACCAGGGTCTTTTCAAATGAGTCAGTTCTTCACATCAGGTGGTCTAAGTATTGGAGTTTCAGCTTCAACATGAGTCCTTCCAATGAACACCCAGGACTGATTTCCTTTAGGATGGACTGGTTGGATCTCCTTGCAGTCCAAGGGACTCTCAAGAGTCTTCTCCAACACCACAGTTCAAAAGCATCAATTCTCCATTACTCAGCTTTCTTTATAGTCCAACTGTCACATCCACACATGACTACTGGAAAAACCATAGCCTTGACTAGACGGACCTTTGTTGGCAACACAATGTCTCTGCTTTTTAATATGCTGTCTAGGCTGGTCGTAACTTTCCTGACAAGGAGTAAGCATCTTTTAATTTCATGGCTGCAATCACCATCTGCAATGATTTTGGAGCCCAAAAAAATAAAGTCTGACACTGTTTCCACTGTGTCCCCATCTATTTCCCATGAAGTGATGGGACCAGATGCCATGCTCTTAGTTTTCTGAATGTTGAGCTTTAAGCCAACTTTTTCACTCTCCTCTTTCACTTTCATCAAGAGGCTCTTTAGTTCTTCACTGTCTGCCATAAGGGTGGTGTCATCTGCATAACTGAGGTTATTGATATTTCTCCCGGCAATCTTGATTCCAGCTTATGCTTCATCCAGCCAAATATAATATTATTTAGTCATTAAAAAATGAGCTATCAAACCATGAAATGATATGGAGGAACCTTAATTGCATATTGATAAGTGAAAGAAGCCAGTCTGAAAAGTCTACATACTGTATGATTTCAACTATCTGACATTCTGGAATAGACAAAATTATAGAGACAATAAGAACATCATGCGTGCCAAGGATTCCAAGAGAAGGAGGTATGAAATGAATAGCTTGAATACATATTTTTCAGGGTGATGACACTATTCTATATAAAACTAATGATGGATATATGATATTATGCATTTTTCAAAACCCCTAAAACTATATAACATGAATAATGAAACTTTTTTGACTATATTTAATAACAGTTTTCAAAATTGGCTTATTTATTGTAACAAATGCACCACACTAACACAAGATATTAATAATGGGTCAATGCTGAATGTATCCCCATCTGAGTGGGGATAAGGGATTAAGGGGCAGGAGTGTGGTAGGTATATATAATCCTGTGTGCTATCAGTTCAATTATTCTATAAACCTGAAACTATTAAAAAACAGTCTATTAATTATCTTTTAATTATCTTAGGTCATCTACGTATATATAGCCTACTTTTGACAAGCGTTTCAAGTTAATTGAATGGAGAGATAATTTTTGTTTCGTCAAATTGGGCTAGAATATATATAACGAAATAGAAAGGTGGGAGGACCTCAACCGTTACCTAATAAGATATAAAATATCAACTTGAAAAGGGCCACAGAACTAAATGTATAATTTAAAATTGTAAAACTCTGGTAGGAAACATGAGAGAAAAGTCTTCATGATGTTAGATTAGGCAATAATTTCTTAGTTTGCACAAAAAGTGAAAATCAAGAAAAAACTGACAAATTCAACTTCATCAAAACACAAAATTGATTACCAGATGCACCACCTAAAGCTCTTTCCCATTGGAAGAATTTCCACTCACAATCTCTTTTGGGGCCAATCCTGAGCAATCCACTTTCAACTTTAACCCCCAGAGTCAACTCATCCTTAAATTATGTTGGAACTTACTCCTTTATCCTCATCTGATAATAAGAAACCTCCAATGTGCTCATAGGTGATGGGTGACATGGAAGCCTGGGCCACTTGCTTTTGAAGCTTTCATGTGGCTCTTGGCCCCAATCTTGCCTAATCCCATTTCTACATTCCTAAAGAATTGTACAGAGCTTTCTAAATGTAACATGATGGTTCTGACAGAACACAGTTCATGAGGGTCTGTTGTAATCACATGGTTATTTGACTTCCCATCATCAGAGGCTTCCTCTCAACCAGTGCCCAGGAGTATGCCAGAGATTGTTTTTAAAATGGAGCATAGTTTTCTGCGGTGGATGGCATGGCCTTACTCCAAAATCCTTGGAGTCTAGGTTATGATTTTCCTGCTGGGGCTTGCCTTAAATTCCAGTCATTTCCCACCACATATACCCATCACATATCATTAGCTCTACAAAGTTATATGGTCCAATAGCAAAACAGCTTCCACCGTAGCCTAGATCTGCTGCAGGGCTCTGTCCTGCTCTGAGCTCAGCTTGCTAAATAGATCACAATGATATTCTCAAGTGTGAAATATGCTTCCTCCAGAATGCAAAGAAGCCTAAAAGGCATTGGGCTTCCTTCTCACTGATGGCAAAAGCCATCCAATCCCATGGTCCGTATAGTTACTACTTCCTGTAAATCTCTGGAAGCCTGAGATCTTTTCCTTGCCAGTGTACTCTGCTCTGGGAAGTGGTAAGTAAAATTTGCTCAGCCATGTCCAACTCTTTGTGACCCCATGAACTATACAGTCCATGGAATTCTCCAGGCCAGAATCCTGGAGTGGGTAGACTTTCCCTTCTCCAGGGGATCTTCCCAACCCAGGGATTGAAGCCAGGCCTACTGCATTGCAGGCGATTCTTTACCAGCTGAGCCACAAGAAAAGCCTGTTCTGCTGGTGTTCATTTCCAGCTCACTATTGATAAAAAATTTAACTCTTCCACTGCTACATCATTCTAGGGATTATCTACAGACCAGCAGTGATGGAATTCTCATTGTCAGATGGTCAATGAGTGACCCAGTTCTAATATCCCATTTTAGAGTCTGCTTCCTGGGACTATTTCTGGTTCCAAATTTTTCTAGGTCAGGATCCCTGGAAACAGACTCTGAGACAGAGATTTTCATGCTAAAGATTTCTGAGAAATGTTTTAAGAGAAAAGGAAAGCAGCATTGGGCTTAAGAAGAAACTGAATTGAGAGACAGTTACAACAGACACTTCAGCAGATCCTACGAGATGTTATAGATTGGGATGACCCTTCAGAGTTGTCCAATTCTGACAAAAAGAGCCAGACCTTTGAATTCCCACATCAACCAATTATTGGATATGGGCTGCCCCCAGAAAGGGGTTTAACCTTGGGTGAAGGAACAATTCAATGATAGAGTCTCAGCTTTGAAGCATCCAATACTCTGAACACTATGGAAATTTTTCTAAAAAGTCTTAAGTCACCCAACAGTTCTATTTTTCTCAGTTTCTCACAAAACTCTTATTCTATGCTAACATATTACTCCCCCTACTTTTGTTCTCAAAAAATAGACAAAAATGTGATTCATTTTCCAGTTAGTATATTACTGAATTTGCTAATTTGCTCAAATTGTTTGCACGCATTCCATTCCTTCCTGTTTAACAGTTCTTTTAGCCTCGGACTGTTGCAATCTCTCTTAGTCTCTGTATGCCTGAAATGTCTTCATTTTGACCTCAGTATTACATGGTAAATTCAATTAGGTATAAAACTTTAGACTGAGTGTTATTTTCCCTTACTCAATATACTGATACTCCTCTGATAAATACTGTTTGTGCAGAAGAAAATTTGCTCAAAATACTTGTTCTTCCTTTTCATTTGCTGCAATGTACTCGTTTCCTTCTGGTGCTGTTATCAGATGTACTCAGGGGCCTGTCAGTTTATTCCGCAAGTATCTAAAATGCTCTTTCATATTTGTATTTTTCATCTCTAGCTCTGTTGCTTTCTGGGTGAATTATTCATTACTTGCTTCCAATTTACTAATTCATCTTTGCCTGTGTCTAATCTAGAGTGTATTTCATCAATAGAGTTTTTAAATTCGCTGGCTATATTATTCATTTTCAAGATTTTTAATTATCCTTTTTTACACCCACTCCTTTTTTGCTTCATTTTATCCTGAGTTTAGTATTTCTTTGTTCTTCATAGATGTTATCCCTTCATTCATCTCCCTGAAGGTACTAAACATTTATTTTAAAATATTTATCAGGTTGTTCTACAACATTAACTTTAATGAAATGGATTTAATATAGAAAGTTTATATTTGCTTGATTACTTTCTCAGTATTAGGGGTTTTTCCTCCATTTATGGCTGTATGAATTCTCAGCTATCTCCAGAAGTTCTTTCTCTGGCTTTTCCTCCATGTTCAGTTTTGTGGAACTTCCACCCTGTCCCCCAAGACTCTCATGGCAAAGCCATATCCTGTATTGAACATTAAGCATTACATAACAGAGACATGCAGAATTTAACAATTTCTATCACAAGGCCATCTTAAAGCTTGATTCCATTTCTGGCCACAAGGCTGTGTTTGCTCCTTCTGTCTCCCATGGCTTCATACAAGCCATATTTTCACTCCTTTTACAAGAGGGCTCCCATCACACAGGCCCTGGTTTCAGTGAGTGAGCTTGCCTCTTCTCTCCCACCTTACAGGGAGCAACTCACCTCACAAGTGTTAACCACCAGGTCTGATACCCAGAAACCAGAACTGGCAAATCAAGGTCTTCATCTGCAACTGTTCAGTTCAGTTCAGTTCAGTCGCTCAGTCGTGTCCGACTGTTGCCGACCCCAGGGACCGCAGTACACCAGGCCTCCCTGTCCATCACCAACTCGCGGAGTTTACCCAAACTCATGTCCATTGAGTCATTGAGTCAGTGGTGCCATCCAACCATCTCATCCTCTGTCGTCCCCTTCTCATCCTGCCCTCAATCTTTTCCAGCATCAAGCTCTTTTCCAATGAATCAGCTCCTCACATCAGGTGGCCAAAATATTGGAGTTTCAGTTTCAACATCAGTCCTTCCAATGAACACCCAGGGCTGATCTCCTTTAAGATGGACTGGTTGGATCTCCTTGCAGTCCAAGGGACTCTCAAGAGTCTTCGCCAACACCACAGTTCAAAAGCGTCAATTCTTCCTTGTTCAGCTTTCTTTATATCTGCAACTGTACTGACCACCAAACCTTTCTATCTTGTATCTATTCCACAAAGATGCTTACTTTGTTTCACTTTATTGTTTTCAGTAAGCTATATCTTTTTAAATGTTTGTGTTTAAAGTTTTATCTATCATTGCTTTATATTTGGAACAGAAGGGTGCTTCAAAGTGTAAATTTACAAGGCCATCTTGTGTAAAACTCAATAAACATTTATTTTCAAATATTTGTTGAGTGAATAAATGAAATGCTCTTTGCATTCTTAACAGTCCCCCTGAACCTTTGTTCATGCCATTCTCTCAACCTGGAATTAACATTGCCTCTTTTCAACCCTACACATTATTTAAATATTATCTCCCCTAGAGAGATTTCCCTAATGACCACAGCCCTACACAAAATTATTCTCACTCTTTTCTCATTGCATTTATTGCAAACTTCTTTTATAGCATATTTCAGATTATAAAAGTTAGTTTTAATTTTGCCACCTCAACTAATTGCAAAACTCCATCTCAAACTATATTTTTTGTACCTTACACATTAAATTGCAGTTTTATGTTTTCAATATTTATAAAATGAATTTCTATGAATCACAAACCAATAAAACATACTACTTTAATCACTGAACTTTTTTCATTCTAAGATGTGAAAATATTTTACAGTAATCAAAACAGTGTTAGGCCTATTTTATGTACTGCACCAGTATTTCGGGGGGAAATTTGTGATTTAAATTCTACAATGAATGATAGAATCTTTAAAAGAAAAAAGAAGTGTACCATAAAAAAATTTTTTTTCTGAACAACTTTAGCCACCTTGGCCTAGATTCCTGAAGGAGAAGGACTATGTCTTAAGTGTGCTTTTACCTCTAATGCTTGGCATGGCAGCTGGCACAAAGTAGGCCCTCAGTGAATGCTACTGAGCTAAAATGCAGAATGTTTCCCTGCCGATTGTGAGTAAATTGTTATTTGTACAATTTTTACAGAGCAATATAACAACAGCTACTATTAACTGAGATCTTACTAATACATGGGCCAAAGCACATAAGAGAGTTATTTAAATTCAGTATGGTGTTTAATTTTTTTAACAATTGAGAAAGCTGTTTAATAATGAACAACATTAAATAATCACATTTCACAGATTTAAAAAACTTTTTAGTTCATCATTGCAGCATGATTTACAATAACTAGAACATGAAAGGAACCTAAATGTCCATCAACAAATGAATGGATAAAGAAGTTGTGGTACATATACACAATGGACTATTACTCAGCCATATAAAGGGACACCTTTGAGTCAGCTCTAATGAGGTAGATGAACCTAGAACCTATTATACAGAGTGAAGTAAGTCAGAAAGAAAAAGAGAAAGATTGCATTCAAATGAATATATATGGAATCTAGAAAAATGGTACTGAAGAATTTATTTACAGAGTAGCAATGGAGAAACAGGCATAGAGAATAGACTTATGGACATGGGGAGAGAGGAGGAGAGGGTGAGATGTATGGAGAGAATAACATGGAAACTGACATTACCATATGTAAAAGAGATAGCCAACAGGAATTTGCCATGGCTCAGGAAACTCAAACAGGGGCTCTGGATCACCCTAGAGGGGTGGGATGGGGAGAGAGCTGGGAGGGAGGTTCAAAAGGGAGGGGATATATGTATTCCTATGGCTGATTCATTCTGAGGTTTGACAGAAAACAACAAAATTCTATAAAGCACTTATCCTTCAATAAAAAATTAATTTAAGAAACTTCTTAATTCAAAGAAGTTAAATAGCTTGTCTGAAGTTACATAGTGAGGTTCAGCAATACTAAGATTTAAACACGTGTGAGTCTAACTTCTGGTCTTTCAACACTACATCTATGAAATATGTATGACATCTTTAATTTTTATTCATTTGCCTATCTTTCCTTATTTCTTCTCAGTAACAACTTTGTGAGATTTTATGTTTGCTATTCGGGCATAAAACATAACTCTAAATACAGATGAAGAAAGGAGAAGGAAGGCAAAACTGCTCATCAGTTTAGGAGATTGCCAGTTCTATGGTTTTAGTTTTCTTCCTTTATTTATGAATAATAATTTAAAGTTCCCATCTAAGTAGGAACAGACAGGTACATACACATGTGTCCCTGAGAGATAGATAGAGTACCCTGATCAGAAAATGTGATGGGGAAGAAATAGAAACTAGATGCAGAATCTGCCTGAGAAACACTCCACCCATTACAGCTGCAAAATCAAGTCTGCAGGGAGGTTTCTTGGAGACACAAGTCATTTAGGGTGGAGGCACCAAATCACTCATCCGAGACAGAGGATAAGAGAATGGGGGAAAGAGAGAGCTTGCTTCATGTTGGCAAAGAACAGCAAACAAGCTAGAATAGACACTCACTAGGAATTATGACAATAAGGAGTGTCATATGCTAAGCACAATAAACTTCTTTATATTATTCCACTAAGGACATAAGAGGATTAAGTCTTCACTAGTTAACTTGTTATCTCAGTTATGGACTCTCCAATTGAGGGATTTTAATTTTTATGAATAAAGGGATGGTTTCACAGAGCAGTCCACCAGGGTAAGAAATGAGGCCACCCTTCTGCACAGCCCTATTTTCCATGCTTCTGTGGAATTCGGCAAAAGCCTCAGTCTCTAGTGAAAGGCCAGCCCTTGTTCCAATAAGCTCTAGACTGTCTAAGCAGTGGAACATTTTAAATCAGCGTAATTATACTTTGCATGGCAATAAACACTTTCAGTTTAAGTGCGCATAATTTGTCTCTTTGTCTGATTTTCTTTGTTGCCTTAGTTTTTTCTCCATGGTGAGCACAAAATAACAGAATTTGTTATGATTCCCTAGAGATTAATCTTTTCTCTCTCTCTTTTAAAAATGCTTAAGTTGCTTTGTTTATTTTTAAAAAAGAAAGTTGAATTTTCGAGAAAAAAATCTCATCTCCCGTCATTTGGTTTAGAAAAAATTTAGGCAGGGTACAAATGTTGAAAGTTAAAAAAAAAAAAAAAATGTTAGAAAGTCGTCCTTAGAGCAGGAAACCAAGATCTTCCAATGTTTTTGCATGTCTTCTGATTCACTGTTCTATAGCCAGGCCCGAAGTTGGTCTGACTCAAATTTGGTTGTCTGGCTTTGATTGGTATTCAAGTGGAGTGGCAAGTATGTAAGGCTCTAATCCCTGCAACACATGGTAATTTTTTCATTCTCCCTCAGCCTCCACCTGTTCCATGGTCCAGTGGAGGACTGCAAATCCTATCAAGGGAAGGCAACGCGGCTAAGCCTGCCTCCCTGGCTTCAGTCCATCACATGGGCACTCGGGCTGCAGAGCACCCAGCCAGCTGCAGCCCAGCGATCATGTTATCAGATGACGGATGGCTTCATATCAGGTGTTTAAACTGACGAGCTGCCCCATCTGGTAAACGATTCGGGAAGTCTGGCCTCGCTTGATGAATGGGGAAAGTGACAATGCCAATCAGAGTGACCCCTGCAGCCTCCCTGCTGCTCCCCCAAACAGTCACCGTCACATCTATCCCACTGGTTTACTTTTTCAATTCTATTGTCACTCAGCTGAGGTTAGACCTACTATCACTAAATTGTCACTAAATTATATCGTTAATCCAAATATTTTCCTTGCAAAAACCTTCCTAAAATGAATGCCAGGCCTCCAACAGGCTCATGATCAGAATTAGAGGACAAGACATAGGATTCAGTCTAATAACTTTAGAGGTGGTTTCACGTCACTTTTTACAGCCTGTTTTGCAGTAAAGGAGGTTATTTTGGAGGGAACTGCATATTTAACCCAAAATTCAATCAGGATCCACTCTAATGAGGAATGCAAGAGAGTTCAATGTGTTGTGTGCAGATCTGAATATAAATTCCTCTGTAATATTCGTTGTTAATTACTGATTGGTGTCTCTTTATGAACATTTGAAGGATATTCCCAAAATGGCTTTTCCAAACTATCTTTAATAGATAACTTGTGATTGGTAGTCTCATTTCAAAAAGTTAAAGTATTTTAGAATCTGCCACTTTTGCTCAGTATTATGGTCCCTGTAAGGAATATGTATGTGCAAGGTTAAATTTACAGAGTATAAGACAAAATGGAAATTACAGTCAGTGAAATTGATTTCTTGTCACTCCCTTGGTGTTGTATTGTGGACACAGTCTATTTATAGGTAGTATATCATATCAATTACTCATCATAACAAATATTGAATAATGGAGATGGAGCAGAATGCATGAGCATTTCAGAAACAATTTTCTATGTAATATTTATTTTCATCAACAATTCCAAATGACTGCGAAAAACTCATAAGCCAAGTGCCAGTGGTTTTATTTTTAATTTAAAAACATATTGTCATCCAGGTCTTTGATGAAAGTGTTGTTTTGTCCACCCCTGTTACAAGGCACTTTTTTTTTTTTTTTTTTGCAACCAAGAACAGTGAATAAACAAAACAAAGAGAGAGTTTAATGGGAATGATGGCACAGCAGGTACATTTATGATTTAGTATCATTTCAGTTTTCATCTAGGAAATTGTCTACCATTCCAAGAATAAAAAATAAAATGCTATGTACTATACAGTATAACCTCTTTAAATTGGCAATTTGTAGCTGTTTGATAATTCATCTTTAAGCAAGCCTCATCCGCTTGCTACCTGCTGTATTCATTAGCCTGTCCATCTTCCTACTCCCTGTAGAGTCTGCGGAACTTTGATTGTTAGAAAAATGTTGTGCTGCTGTGTATATTTGCTACTTAATACATGTGTATATGTTTGCATGGATTTTTATGTAATTGTGTTAGAAAGATGAGCAAACATTTTTTTGGACTGGAAGATAGTTATTAGTGTTTCTGGATCTTTTGCAACAAATCTATTTTAGATAAATAATGTATTACATACTGTCATATGCAGTTGAATTTTTTTATTCATCTATTGAGCATAACATGCAAAGCTCAATATAGAAAGTACCAAATTTTAAGAGCAACAGCTCTCTGTATGTGGCACATTTGCAAATATGGGTATTTCAGGGTGCAAATTAAAATAGTTTGATGCACCATATCACACTTTCTCAATGAAAGGGAAACTTCCCTTGTGCTTACTATAAACACTTCATTTACACGTTTATTTGAGACTTTGTTAAATTAGATTGTGTAAACACAGGCTGTATAGCAAGTCAGATTTAATACACATGAGTTTTAAAACTGACTTGCATGCTGAACATAAAAAGTATAAGGGACTTCACCAAGATTTATTGATTCATGTCAAGGCATCATTACTTTTCAAAGTGTGAAAAATGATCATATATTTATGACCTGCCGACTGAAGCTGTCTTGCGAATTAGCAAAAGCTCTGGAGAGGAGCAGCCTAATTGCATTATCATAGAATCAGAGATGGTTGTCAATTTCCCCCATTTAGCTTTTCTCCTTCAGTTTGTTAAAATGAAGGTGCCATACGTTGGTTGAATTCACTAATACCCTGATGAATGAGGTATTTTCCCAGTAGACTCGCTACCAGTATAAGCAGTGAATTAGGAATGATGGACCATCAATCTTATCTCCTTCAAACAGATCTCTGCCTTGAGATTATTCATCAGTTTTCACACAGGATTCACTGATGAAAAGACTTAAATTGTCCATAATCTACAAAGTCTCCTTTGGAAGCAAGTGTACGTGAAATAGGTATTTTTTCATTAACACAATTTTAATTGTCTCTTTCATTTCAACTGCATTTTTTCTTTTTTAAAATATATGATCCATTTCACCTTATATTGGTTACTGTTCTTGAATAAATATCCTAATTAAAAGATTGGATTCTTCAATTTGGTAGTCATTTCTTCCTTATATGATCATAAATTAAGTATAGTTCTCTGAGAACTCCACATCAACTGGAGACACATTTCAGGCTTATATAAACACTCACTTACCTCTCATATTTTGGCATCTACAAGTTTAAGAAGACCTTGCGGTTCATGCCATGTTGTTCATGCAAAGGGTCAGAGCTTGCCCGGGGGCGCCCATGTGTGTTTCCCCTGGGGTTTTGTCCCTTTAATGGAAATTATGCGTATGCATCCAAGGGAAAGATCCTTCCCAAAGGGATTTATCCTGCCTCAATGTGCAAACATAATTCTCATTAAAATTAATAGGAATTGTACACAAGCATCTAGAGGAGAAATAGACTCTTGGGTTCAGATCACCTCGTTCTGTTTCGTGCCAAGGATGACAGGGTCTGCCCTGAAAGTGGGCAGGCAGCCAATATTAGAGAGTTCAGACAAGCAATCAGAACTTCGAACACTCACCTACACCATGTGAGAGGCTCTGCGGCTGTTTTCTCTTCGTAAGAACTTGTACGGGGAACCTAACTCGATTCTTATTTGCTAAGCTTTTATTCCCAGCATTACAATTATTTCCATTATTTCTTCTCCAGGGAGTTCAGGAAAACTGGGCATTGCTTCTACTTGCTTCCTGGATTGAAGGTTTGGGATCATTTGTATTTATCAGAATCACTGGACCATAATATTTGTCTATTCTTTCCTTTTGTAATGGTTCAAAAATACCTCTTATTTGACTGGATAAGTGGTATTTAACTCCTGGTGTGTTTTAGGGCCTGAGAAATCAGCTCTTTATTCTAGGGAAATGCAGCTTTAATGCACACATTGCTAAGCTTGTGTAAATTCAACCAAACAATATTTTTAGACCAGCTGAATGTATGTAATAGGGAAAAAAGAACAAATTAATTTTCAGTTAATTTGATCATTTCTGTTGAAAACATACAATTGAGTGTTACATAAAAAAGTACAGCCCCACCCATAAAAAAGTACAGCCTCACCCTTCTGAAATAATGTGTCTTATTGGATTAATTTTAAAAATTGAATAATTTCAAAAATACTAAATCACCATTCTGAAACATATCTGAACAAAAATTTCCAATTCTTCTCACTTATAAAAATCAGTATATTATAGGAGAAACATTAGTGCTTTTATTGATTTAGTTTCAATAAGTAAACGATGTATTGAAACCTAGGGATTGTTTTATCACTTTAGGAAGCAGATTATACAAACCAATTCTGACATCAACCGAATAAGCCACGAATTTGTATTAATGAGAGATAATGCTAATTATATATAAGCAGACTTGTCTAGAAGGTATAATAGGTGCTGGTTATTGCATCTCCTTAAAAGAAAAAAATGCACAAATGTAGACACTCAAATGACAGCATAAACAGGTAAATTAAATCTCTCCAATTTTCAGTGGCAATCAAATTGGCCAAGTACATAGTTCACTGATTCATAAAATATTTCCAAGCCAAACCAATAAACAAAGTGTTGAGACTTACTTGTGTGATTTGTGGTTACTGGTCAGCCACTCAGTCATGTCCAACTGTGCGACCCCATGGACTGCAGCATGCCAGGCTTCCCTGTCCTTCCCCAGATACTTGTGTCATTAGCACAGCTGTATCTGGCACTTTCTAAGTAATGCCTCTAAGGATAAGGAAAAAATGCAGAAGGCAAACACAGGGAAGATGAGGTTAACTTTTCAAAATCTCAACTTCATATTCCAAAGTTGATTTCAGATGGCCAGTAACACCCTTATATCCAGATCCTGTCCCTTTTCCTGGATACACTCCCTTCTGCCATCCTGTAACCTTTCATGTCTCTCAGAGTTTTATAATCATCCTGTTCTGTTCATTACAAACTTTCTTCTCTTGCTGTATTGTACTTAATGTCCAGGCTTCAGCTACCATTTTGGTACCAGAGATCCCAAATATATCACACCTAAGCCACTTTTCTAAGTTCTAGATCCTACTGAATTGACTACCTCAAACTCAGTGTGGACAAAGAAGAACTTTCCCTTTCCTGGAGAGTTGTTTATACCTACTTGAACAAATCAGATAAATAATGAAGACAAAGGGAAAAGGGAAAGCCTTGAAAATGCTATTTTCTCTTTTACCATGTTCCTCAGAACACAGGCTGTAAAATGAACTCTATATACTGTGATAGAGCACAGCATTCTGAAAGAACTAGATACATTATAAATGTTGTGTAAACACAGGTATAATTACTTATTTTGAATGAATATGCATCTGCTTAAAATGATTTATTTTAAATTACTTGTGCAAGCTCCTTCTTCCTCCTCAAATTAAACTATCACCCACAAAAATGTATTTTTTGCTGCCATTATGCTCTCACTAAGGAAATGGAGAACTTCTCTGATATTTCCTAACATCATATGGCCTTTCAGATAATGATTTCTGGATGTGACTGAAGTTGTTTCCTTTCATAAAGCATATGAAAGCAAACTCCATGTTTAACCCTATGTCTTTCAGTATCTGTATAAACACTCTTTTAGTCTCTTGCTGATAGATAAATCAGCAAATATGAATACGAAAGTATCTAAATACATAACTATCAAATCAGTTAAATTCAACTGTAGGCCAATGGAATGAAAATATTCAAGTGAACAAGAACTTCCTATGGGTTAACTTTTCTCCTTCATCTTAATTTCTAAATTCATAAAAGTAGAATATAAATTCATATCAGTCAAAAAGAAATTCATACAATACAGTAACATACCAAAAAAAAATTAAATCCCTCTTCAGTAGCCAATACAACATAAAGGTAAAAAAAAGAACATTTATCTTCTTGTTTTGCCATAGGCATAAATCTAGTACCTGAGAACAATTGCTAGCACACATCTGTTTACTAAATGTTTGCCAAATTAATTGATATCATTCCAGTTATTTTGTATATATATTCAACATTAATGTGAACATAGTGTGCCAACAAATCCTGTGATTTGTTGTTACAAATCCATCTATCTTTTTATCAGCTCTCTCCATCTATCTCATTATTTTCGATAATTACATCATTTTCCATTTTCTTTTTTCAATGGATGAATCATAATTTATTTAATTGTTCTCCTTTATATTGTGCCCAATTTTTTACTACTTTCATTTCAGTTCAGTTCAGTCACTCAATCGTGTCTGACACTTTGCAACCCCATGAATCACAGCAAGTCAGGCCTCCCTGTCCATCACCAACTCCTGGAGTTCACTCACACTCACGTCCATCAAGTCAGTGATGCCATCCAGCCATCTCATCCTCTGTCATCCCCTTCTCCTCCTGTCCCCAATCTCTCCCAGCAACAGTCTTTTCCAATGAGTCAACTCTTCGCATGAGGTGGCCAAAGTACTGGAGCTTCAGCTTTAGCATCATTCCTTCCAAAGAAATCCCAGGGCTGATCTCCTTCAGAATGGACTGGTTGGAGCTCCTTGCAGTCCAAGGGACTCTCAAGAGTCTTCTCCAACACCACAGTTCAAAAGCATCAGTTCTTCAGCACTCAGATTTCTTCACAGTCCAACACTCACATCCATACATGACCACTGGAAAAACCATAGCCTTGACTAGTCAGACCTTTGTTGGCAAAGTAATGTCTCTGCTTTTGAATGTGCTATTTAGGTTGGTCATAACTTTTCTTCCAAGGAGTAAGTGTCTTTTAATTTCATGGCTGCAATCACCATCTGCAGTGATTTTGAAGCCCCCAAAAATAAAGTCTGACATTGTTTCCACTGTTTCCCCATCTATTTCCCATGAAGTGATGGCACCAGATCTAATACACATGGGAATACTTTTGCAAAATAGATTTCTAGGGATGGAGTTGCTGGGCCAAGAGTATATAAACATTTAAAATTATTCCAGTCTGTACTCTTAGCAAGCGTTTCCCTGGTGGCTCAGACAGTGAAGAATCCACCTGCAATGTACTCTTACCAATAACATATAAAACTATCAGTTATACTAAAGCTTTGACAACATTTAACTCTATGAACACAATGGGTGGAAAAGTATACTTACAAAATTGTTGTTTTAATTCATATTTTCTTGGTTTTTGTTGAGCTTGCTTGCCTTTTCTTATTTTTACGATACATGTGTTAATTCATTTCTGTGTAAGTTTTCAGTTAACCAATATTGATTATATTTTTCTTATTGATTCATAGGTGTTCTTTATATATTATGGCCACTAAACTTGGGTGGTTTTATTCCTAGCTTTCTAAGGAGTCTCCATACCATTGTCCATAGTGCCCATATCAATTTACTTTCCCACCAGCAGTACAAGCGTGTTCTCTTTTCTCCACACCCTCTCCAGCATTTATTGTTTGTAGACTTTTTGATGATGGCCATTCTGACTGGAATGAGGAAGGTATCGCATTGTAGTTTTCGTTTGCATTTCTCTAATAATGAGTGATGTTGACATCTTTTCATGTGCTTGTTCAGTTCAGTTCAGTTCAGTCGCTCAGTCATATCTGACTCTTTGTGACCCCATGAATCGCAGCACGCCAGGCCTCCCTGTCCATCACTAACTACCAGAGTTTACTCAAACTCATGCCCATCAAGTCAGTGATGCCATCCGGCTATCTCATCCTCTGTCGTCCCTTTCTCCCTCTGCCCCCAATCGCTCCTAGCATCCAAGTCTTTTCCAATGAGTCAACTCTTCACATGAGGTGGCCAAAGTATTGGAGTTTCAGCTTTAACTTCAGTCCTTCAATGAAACACCACAGTTCAAAGGCATCAATTCTTTGGTGCTCATCTTTCTCCACAGTCCAACTCTCACATCCATACATGACCACTGGAAAAACTATAACCTTGACTAGATGGACCTTTGTTGGCAAAGTAATGTCTCTGCTTTTGAATATGCTGTTTAAGTTGGTCATAACTTTCCTTCCAAGGAGTAAGCATCTTT
Organism: Budorcas taxicolor; assembly: GCF_023091745.1. Taxonomy (NCBI): domain Eukaryota; kingdom Metazoa; phylum Chordata; class Mammalia; order Artiodactyla; family Bovidae; genus Budorcas; species Budorcas taxicolor. The sequence continues at coordinate 85,243,614 of NC_068923.1, forward strand.
TAATTTCATGGCTGCAGTCACCATCTGCAGTGATTTTGGAGCCCCCCAAAAATAAAGTTTGACACTTTCCACTGTTTCCCCATCTATTTCCCATGAAGTGATGGGACCAGATGCCATGATCTTAGCATTCTGAATGTTGAGCTTTAAGCCAACTTTTTCACTCTCCTCTTTCACTTTCATCAAGAGGCTTTTCAGGTCCTCTTCACCTTGTGCCATAAGGGTGGTGTCATCTGCATATCTGAGGTTATTGATATTTCTCCCGACAATCTTGATTCCAGCTTGTGCTTCCTCCAGCCCAGAGTTTCTCATGATGTACTCTGCATAGAAATTAAATAAGCAGGGTGACAATATACAGCCTTGACATACTCCTTTTCTAATTTGGAAACAGCCTGTTGTTTCATCTCCAGTTCTAACTGTTGCTTCCTGACCTGCATATAGGTTTCTCAAGAAGCAGGTCAAGTGGTCTGGTATACCCATCTCTTTCAGAATTTTCCACAGTTTATTGTGATCCACACAGTCAAAGGCTTTGGCATAGTCAATAAAGCAGAAATAGATGTTTTTCTGGAACTCTCTTGCTTTCTCAGTGATCCAGTGGATGTTGGCAATTTGTTCTCTGGTTCCTCTGCTTTTTCTATAACCAGCTTGCACATCTGGAAGTTCATGGTTCACATATTCCTGAAGCCTGGCTTGGAGAACTTTGAGCATTACTTTATTAGCGTGTGAGATGCGTGCAATTGTGCGGTAGTTTGAGCATTCTTTGTCATTGCCTTTATTTGGAATTGGAATGAAAACTGACCTTTTCCAGTTCTGTGGCCACTGCTGAGTTTTCCAAATTTGCTGGCATATTGAGTGCAGCACTTTCACTGCATCATCTTTCAGGATTTGAAACAACTCAACTGGAATTCCATCACGTCCACTAGCTTTGTTCATAGTGATGCTTTCTAAGGCCCACTTCACTTCACATTCCAGGATGTCTGGCTCTAGGTGAGTGATCACACCATCATGATTATCTTGGTCATGAATATCTGTTTTGTACAGTTCCTCTGCGTATTCTTGCCACCTCTTCTTAATATCTTCTGCTTCTGTTAGGTCCATACCATTTCTGTCTTTTATCGAGCCCATCTTTGCATGAAATGTTCCCTTGGTATCTCTAATTTTCTTGAAGAGATCTCTAGTCTTTCCCATTCTGTTGTTTTCCTCTATTTCTTTGCACTGATCGCTGAGGAAGGCCTTCTTATCTCTCCTTGCTATTCTTTGGAACTCTGCATTCAGATGCTTATATTTTTTCTTTTCTCATTGGCTTTCCACTTCTCTTCTTTTCACAGCTATTTCTAAGGCCTCCCCAGGCAGCCATTTTGCTTTTTTGCATTTCTTTTCCATGGGGATGGTCTTAATCCCTGTCTCCTGTACAATGTCACGAACCTATTTCTCACTTCCACTGTATAATCATAAGGGATTTGATTTAGGTCATATCTGAATGGTCTAGTGGTTTTCCCTACTTTCTTCAATGTAAGTCTGAATTTGGCAATAAGGAGTTCATGATCTGAGCCACAGTCAGCTCCCGGTCTTGTTTTTGTTGACTGTATAGAGCTTCTCCATCTTTGGCTGCAAAGAATATAATCAATCTGATTTCGGTGTTGACCATCTGGTGATGTCCATGTGTAGTTTTCTCTTGTGTTGTTGGAAGAGGGTGTTTGCTATGACCAATGTGTTCTCTTGGCAAAACTCTATTAGCCTTTGCCCTGCTTCATTCTATATTCCCAGGCCAAATTTGCCTATTACTCCAGGTGTTTCTTGACTTCCTACTTTTGCATTCCAGTCCCCTATAATGAAAAGGACATCTTTTTAAGGTGTTAGTTCTAAAAGGTATTGTAGGTCTTCATAGAACCAATCAACTTAAGCTTCTTCAGTGTTACTGGTTGGGGCATAGGCTTGGATTACCTTGATATTGAATGGTTTACCTTGCAAATGAACAGATGTAATTCTGTCCTTTTTGAGAGTGCATCCAGGTACTGCACTTTGGACTCTTTTGTTGACCATGATGGCTACTCCATTTATTCTAAGGGATTCCTGCCCACAGTAGTAGATATAATGGTCATCTTAGTCAAATTCCCCCATTCCAGTCCATTTTAGCTTGCTGATTCCTAGAATGTCGACGTTCACTCTTGCCATCTCCTGTTTGGCCACTTCCAATTTGCCTTGATTCATGGACCTAACATTCCAGGTTCCTATGCAATATTGTTCTTTACAGCATCGGACCTTGCTTCTATCACCAGTCACATCCACAACTGGGTATTGTTTTTGCTTTGGCTCCATCCCTTCATTCTTTCTGGAGTTATTTCTCCACTGACCTCCAGTAACATATTGGGCACCTACTGACCTGTGGAATTTCTCTTTCAGTATCCTATCATTTTGCCTTTTCATACTGTTCATGGGGCTCTCAAGGTAAGAATACTGAAGTGGTTTGCCATTCCCTTCTCCAGTGGACCACATTCTGTCAGACCTCTCCACCATGACCCGCCCGCCTTGGGTGGCCCCACACCCAAGGCATGGCTTAGTTTCATAGAGTTAGACAAGGCTGTGGTCTGTGTGACCAGATTGACTAGTTTTCTACCCTAAGGTCAGGGGTGGTGGCCAAGAGGAGCAACCCCACATCCAAGGAGCTGCAGCTGGGCCAAGAGGAGCTACTCCATGTTCACGGTCAAGAGGGGTGACGGTGAGGAGATACCCCTTGTCCAAGGTAAGGAGCAGCAGCTGTCCTTTGCTGGAGCAGCCCTGAAGATATACCCCACGTCCAACGTGAGAGAAACCCAAGTAAGACGGTAGGTGTTGCGAGAGGGCATCAGAGGGCAGACACACTGAAACCATAATCACAGAAAACTAGTCAGTCTGGTCACAGGGAACACAGCCTTATGCCTGTTAGCCTTTGCCTTACATGTTGAGGTGCTCCTATGTTGTATGCATGGACGTTTACAGTTGTTATGTCTTCTTCTTGGATTGATCCCTTGATTATTATGTAGGGTCCTGCTTTGTCTCTTATGATAATCTTTATTTTAAAATCTATTTTGTCTGAAATAAGGATTGCCACTCCAGCTTTCTTTTGGCTTCCATTCCCATGGAATATCTTTTTCCATCCTTTTACTTTCAGTTTGTATATGTCTCTAGGTCTGAAGTGGGTCTTCTGTAGGCAGCATATGTATGGGTCATGTTTTTGTATCCATTCAGTCCGTCTGTATCTTTTGGTTGGTGCAATTAAACCTTAAATTAAACATTTAAGGTAGTATTGATACATATGTTCCTATTGGCATTTTCTTGATTGTTTTGGGTTTGTTTTTGTAGGTTTTTCCTTTCTCTTGTGTTTACTGGTTATGTAAGTCCCTTTAGTATTTGTTGCAAGGCTGGTTTGGTGGTGGTGAGTTCTCTTAACTTTGGCTTGTCCATAAAGCTTTTGATTTCTCTGTCAATTTTGAATGAGATCTTTGCAGGGTATAGTAATCGTGGTTGTAGGTTTTCTCTTTCAGTACTTTAAATATATCCTGCCATTCCCGTTTGGCCTGTAAGGTTTCTTCTGAAAGATCCACTGTTAATCATATGGGTTTTCCCTTGTATTTTACTTGTTGCTTTTCCCTTGCTGCTTTTAATATTCTTTCTTTGTGCTTAATCTCTGTTAGCTTGACTAATATGTGTCTCCACGTGTTTCTCCTTGGGTTTAACCTGCTGGGGACTCTCTGTGCTTCTTGGACTTGATTGACTATTTGCTTTCCCATGTTGGGGAAGTTTTCAACTATAATTTCTTCAAAAGTTTTCTCACTGCCTTCCTTTTCTCTTCTTCCTCTGAGACCCCTATAACTCAAATGTTGGTGTGTTTAATATTGTCCCAAAGGTCTCTGAGGCTTTCCTCAATTCTTTTCACTCCTTTCCCTTTATTCTGTTCTTCAGCAGTTATTTCCACCATTCTGTCCTCCAGCTCACTTATCCATTCCTCTGCCTCTTATTCTGCCATTGGTTCCTTCTAGAGTATTTTTAATTTCAGTAACTGTATTATTCATCTCTGCTTGTTCTTTATTTCTTCTATGTCCTTGGTGATTGTATTAACTGTGTTAAATGCTTCTTGCATTTTCTCCATTCTATTTTCAAGTTTTCAGTGCATCTTTATTATCATTATTCTGAATTCTCTTTCAGGGAGATTATTTATTTCCTCTTCATTTATTTGGTCTTATGAGTTTCTACCTTGCTCTTTCATTTTTCCTGTCTTTTTTTTTTTTTTTTCCTAACTTGCTCCACTTGAGGTCTCCTTTTCCCAGGCTCTAGGGTTGTATTACTTCTTTCTTTTGGTTTTTGCTCTTGGAGGGAAATGTTGGTTGGGTGGTTTGTGCTGATTTCTTGTTGGGGGTGACTTGTGTCTGTGTTCTAGTGGGAGGAGGTCAAGTAGGTAATTACAGAGATACTGGGAAACACACACACACACTTCCACACATACAGTTATAACCAAAGAGTTCTAAAGAAAAGAGTACATGAGATTGACTTGGTGAACGAGGGAAACCAGAAGTGATATCAACCAACTAAAAGCAGAGTTAGTTAATGCTCAATCTTGAAATCTGAGCATAAGCAGAGGGCCAGCTGGGGAATATAGCATAAAGAGCACAACAAGTTAACTTACTTGGTGAAAGAAGGAAGAGTGAAGCAAAAAAAGGGGAGAATAAAAAAAGAGAGAGAAAAGAAAGAGGAGAAGGGAGGGAAAAGAGAAAAAGAAGGTGTGGAGAAGATTAAAAAATAAAAAAAGAGAGAGAAAAGAAAAAACAGAAAAACAAAGATGGATAGATGTATGTGGAAAAGATTTATATATATTCCTATATTCAGGAATATCTACAGTTGGAAAAGAACAGTAGGAAAATCAGTTGAATATATCAAAGCAAAATCCAAAAATGCTCATCAAGAAAAAAAGGAAAAGAAAAAAGTGAGAAAGAAAAAAAAAATTTAATGAATCTTTTTCTTTCTTTTTTTGACAACAAACACAAAGAGGAAATTTCCACAGCACTGCAAAAGGCTAATATGGAGGTGGAAATATATAAGGGGACTAAACTGTGATTTATAAGAAAAAAAAAATCTTAAAATGAAATTTTTTTTTTTAACAAGGCAAACAAAGAGGACAACTCCACAGCACCACAAAAAGCTAATGTGATGGTGGAAATATGTTGGAGAATAAGCAGTGTGATTTATAAGAAAGAATCTTTAAATGAATTTTTTTTTAATTTTTATAACAAGAAAAAGAGGAAAACTCCACAGCACCGCTAAAGGCTAAAGTGAAGGTGGAGATATGTTGGGAGAATAAACAGTATGATTTATAAGAGGAAAGAAAGAGAGAGAGAGAAAAGAAAAATAAATTTTAAAAGGGTCTCAAGGTCGTCGCTCTTGGTTGCCGAGTCCGCCCCTGTGGGTGCGGTTGGGTTAGTGTCCCCTGATGTCTTCCTGGTTGGGGGAGGTGTGCTGCGTTCTGGTTGATGGGGCTGGATCTCATCTCTCTGAAGAGCAATGCAGTGTCCAGTAGTGGGTTTTGGAGTGTCTGTGGGTTAAGTATGCCTTTGGGCAGTCGTTCTAGCTTTCATGGTGTTCAGTTCAGTTCAGCCGCTCAGTCGTGTCCGACTCTTTACGACCCCGTGAATCGCAGCATGCCAGGCCTCCCTGTGCATCACCAACTCCCGGAGTTCACTCAAACTCACGTCCATCGAGTCCGTGACGCCATCCAGCCATCTCATCCTCGGTCGTCCCCTTCTCCTCCTGCCCCCAGTCCCTCCCAGCACCAGAGTCTTTTCCAGTGAGTCAACTCTTCGCTTGAGGTGGCCAAAGTACTGGAGTTTCAGCTTTTGCATCATTCCTGAAGCTTCTATTCCCACGGCTGCTTCAAAGGGGCCCACTCAGCAAAACTGCAGAGCCGCCAGCTCCTACCCGTCCCTGGCACCATTGCTGGTGCTTCTGTGCTCCTGTCCCGCCCTGCGCTGCTGGCCGAAACTTGCTAGGTAGGTGCTTGTGTGGGTCCTTCTGTGTCGTGGCGACTTGTGTGGGCTTCCTTCAGCCTCTAAGCCCACCCTCTGCGTCGCGGGGTTTTGTGCACTTGGTTTCAGTTCCCCCCGGCCGGCCTCTGCGTCGAGGGATTTATGTGCGTTTGTTTCATCTAACTGCCTACACTGTTTGTCTTGGGGGTTATTTGTTCTTCTTTTGGCTGTACCTGGAGAGTTGTGTAGCATATAGCTTTTTATGTGAAACTATCATTATCATTCATTTGTAAGTAACCCAAAATTTCCATTTTTTCTTTTCAACTCAGAAATCAGATGTATAAAATAAAAAGCAAAAATAAAGGGAAAAAAGGGAAGATCAGCGGAGGAGGCAGAGGAATGGGGAAAAGAAATAGCAGAGAAAGCACCTAGGGTGATGTTACTATTTTTACCATGAGGTAGAACTGTCTTTAGGTAACAGCTCCTACTAAATTTTGACTCATTATAAGAAAGATCTTTGTGAAATTCAAGGTTGTCCAAAAAATGAAACGAACTGCCTTTTAAGAAAGTGAGTCTCTATTACAGGAGCTGTTTACACAAAAGAATGGGTGATCGTAAGACAAGGATATTGCAATAAGGAATTCAGATGTGGAGTAGAGGAAATTCCCGGGCTATCCAGTGGTTAGAACTCCATGCTGCCATTGCTGAGGACCTGGGTTGAAACCCTGGTCAGGGAGTTAAGATGCCCACAAGCTGTACAATGTTGCCAAAAATAAATAGGTACATGGAGTAAATTATTTTTAAGATCTTTCTTACCCAGCATTCTATCATTCAGTTTACTATAAAGTAAGACAAACGGTGCAACAAAACTATTTTTAATTCAAGTAAATCCCCCACTGCAATCAACTCGACAGGAAATCAAGAATGCTTTATTGAAATGTAACTGTGTTAAAATTAATAGCTTTCTTAGAACCACTTTCCTAATCTGCAGGAGTTGTAGAATAAACAGATGAGATAAAGTTTCTCTAAAGTTTATTAATAAGTCAAAAGAAGAAAATTTTTTTAAAAAGAGAAGTATCATAAACATTTTCTTTTTCTTAGTTCCGGAGTCTTTAGCACAGTTTTTCCTGATAGTTATTGATTTGGGGTTAATGGCTGGGATGTTCAAGATGTTGATGGAATCTAAAAATATAGATGCCACCTCAAAACAATAAATAAATTATAATCTACTCAGCTATAGCTCAGGTAAGAATTATCCACTTTTGCCTTTATTTCTGCCCCTAGACCGTTACTCAAACCAGGGTGTTTTGCTCCCCATCCTTTAAATGACTTGCTAGTTTCTAGTCTCTGGAAATGAATTGCTCTCTTGGGAGACAGACTTCTCTGCATCCAAGTAGGATATGTATAAAAAGATTTGCTGCCTAAGATTTTAATTACCTGTTTTAAAACACAATTCCTTTTCTCATCTGTACTGGTATCTTCCATCTTTCTGAAATCTTACTCACTTAGGACAACTTCCTATGCTAAAGTATTGCCAGAATCTTTAATCAGATTCTGAATCTAGGGAGCCTGTATAGACTCAACTCCTACCCTTTATTCCCAGGCTCTTCTTGGCTCTCCTGGTCCTGTCTTTCCGTCCCTTCTCTTTTGAGCAGCACACCTATAATTTTTACTTAATATAATAAGTATTATTTATTGTGCTAAATGGTGTATGGACTGAATATCTGTGTTCCCTCAAAATTCATATATTGAGTCCCTAACCCCCAAGATGGTGGTATTTGAAGATGTGGCCTTGGACAGTATTTGGATTAGATTAGATTATGAGGTTGGAAACTTAATGATGAGATTAATGCCCTTGGGAGAAAAAAGCTGTCTCTGTCTCTCTCTCCCTCTCCTTTGCCTCTTTATCTCTGGGTAGGAACTCACCAAGTCAGAGGTCATGTGATAATACAGTGAGAAAATAGCTATCTACTAGCCAGGAAAAGTCCTCACCAGAGAACAACTTGATCTTGGATTTCTCAGCCTCCAGAACTATGAGAAATAATTTTTTGTCTTTTAAGCCACTCAGACTATGGTATTTTGTTTTAACAGCCCAAGACACAAGTGTGCCAGTTATATAAACTATTCTCAAATAGATCCTGTATTGTAGTATCTTGTTTGGTCATTGGGTTTGTCTCTATTTTAAATGAAGTTCTTGATGTCTATGAACTCTACAACAGCAAAGTTAATTGATTAGTCAATGATGTAATGAACATATTTCTAAAGAAAATGATTAGAAGTACTACCTCCACCATGAACACAATTACAGAATCTAGAACCTCAAGTGGAATTGCTTTCATTTGAGGGCAAAATGAAATGGCTCAATTCATTCTGGTTGATGGTAGTTTGACCAACCTATTATGAAAATCTATAACTCCAGAATTAATAAACAGATGAAATTTAAAGGCCAGTGTAAAAAATTCCAATAGAAGCACTATGTCTCTGGTTTTTAACTAATTGTATGTACATTTCCAGGCATATCACTCTGGAATGAAGGAGAACTCAGAATACAAGTGTCTTTTTTTTTTTTTTTTAACTTTCTTTCTCTCCATACATCCCGCACTCTCTTTCTTTCCCTGCCCCCATGTCCGTAAGTCTGTTCTCTATGTCTGTGTCTCCGTTGCTGCAGAATACAGGTATCTGTTTGCACACATCTTTATAGCCCCAGCACTCAGCACAGTTTCAGATACATAATAGACACTCAAAATAGGTTTGTTTTAGTAAGGCACTTACGTTTTCTCTGGTCTTTTTAATGTAACTATATTCTGCTACCACCATTTCTAGCATTCTGTAAATTTCTTCATCTATTCATTCAGTAAATACTTATTTGGCACCTATTCTATTGCCAGACCCTGCTCTATGCACAAAGAATGCAGTGAACAAAATAAAATCTTTGCTGTCACATACCTTACATTTAACTGGGAAAGTAATCACCATCAAACAAACATATTAGAAAGTATAATATGATGGCAAGCAGTATTAAGTACTACCCCCACTCCAGTCCTCTTGCCTAGAAAATCCCATGGACGGAGGAGCCTGGTGGGCTGCAGTCCATGGGGTCGCTAAGAGTCGGACACGACTGAGCGACTTCACTTTCACTTTTCACTTTCATGCATTGGAGAAGGAAATGGCAGCCCACTCCAGTGTTCTTGCCTGGAGAAGCCCAGGGACGGGGGAGCCTGGTGGGCTGCAGTCCATGGGGTCGCTAAGAGTTGGACACGACTAAAGCAATTTAGCAGCAGCAGCAGCAGCAGCAGCAGCAGGTAACTAAAGTTGAATAAATAAATATACTATTAAAAATGACAAATAGATGTTATTTTAGAGAAGAAAGTGATGTTTGAGCAAGAATCTTTAGAAAGTGACAAAGCAGGTTCTCTGAAGAGTTGAGTAAAGAGCATTCCACCAGAGAGAACGACAAACACAAAAGCTAGAAAACTTGCATATCATATGTTTGAGGAGTAGCCATTGAAACAGAATGAGCAATAAGCATGGGAAAATTAGGTCAGAATTGTGGATAGATGTCAAGTCACATGGACCTTTTAGGTGATTGTTAGGACTTGAATTTTTCTGATGGAAGTAGAGTTGATCTACAATAATACTCTAGGCTCAAGTGTCGAACACAGTAACTCCATCTTTTGATACATTATACATAATTGCCTCTATTCCCTATCTTGTATATCACTTCTTTGTAATTTGCTTATACCCAATAATTTGTTTCTTTTAATCCCTGTCACCTATTTTGTACCTCCTCCTACTCCCTCCCATCCTGCAGGTAACTACTAGTTTGTTCTTTGTATCTGTGACTCTACTTCTGGTTTGTTCCATTTGTTTTTTAAATGCCACATAAAAGTGAAAATGTAAAGTATTTCTCTTTCTCTGACTTATTCCACTAAGCAACCATATTATTGCAAATGGCAAGATAGTACGCAAGCACTCCTTTTTCACCACGTCCTCACCAGCATCCTCAGCTTTTCATTCCTTGTGACTGATTAGTATTCCACTGTGTGTGTATACACCACATCTTCTGTATCCATTCATCCGTTGATGAACACTTCAGTTGTTACCATATTTTAACTATTATAAGTAAAACACTGAGAATCAGGGCACCCAACGCCAGCGCTGTGACAACCTAGAGAGATAGGGTGGGGAGGGGGGTGGGAGGGGTTTCAGGACGGAGGGGACCATGTATAACCTATGGCTGACTCGTACTGTGTATGGTAAAAATCATCAAAATACTGCAATTATCTTCCAATTAAAACAAGTAAAAAAATTTTTTTTAAATAAAACATCGTGTTTCATGAAAATGAAAGTGAAAGTCGCTCAGTCGTGTCTCTTTGCGACTCCATGGACTATAGAGCCCGTTGAATTCTCTAGGCCAGGATACTGAAGTGGGTAGCTTCCCTTCTCCAGGGGACCTTCCCATCCCAGGGGTGGAACCAGGTCTCCCACATTGCAGGCAGATTCTTTACCAGCTGAGCCACAAGAGAAGCCCATATATCTTTCCAAATTAGTATTTTCTTTTTTCTTTTTTTATAAATACATATAAGTGGAATTTCTGGATAATATGGTATTTTTAAAATAATTTTTAAAGAAATCTCTGTACAATTTTTCATGCATGTGTGCATGCTAAGTCACTTCCATCATATCTGACTCTGTGAGACCCTATGGACTGTAGCCTGCCAGATTCTTCTGTCCATGGGATTCTCCAGGCAAGAATACTAGTGTGTGTTGCCATGCCCTCCTCCAGGGAAGTAAGGGGATCACTTCCCGACCCAGTGATCAAACCTGTGTGTCTCCTGAATTGGCAAGCAGGTTCTTTACTACTAGAGCCACCTGGGAAGCCTGCAGTTTTTCATAGTGACTATCAATTTACATTCCCACCAACAGTGTACAAGGATTCTCTTTTTCCACATCTTCGTCAACACGTGTTATTTCTTATCTTTTGATGATAGCCTTTTGGACGTGCCTGAAGTGATATTTCATGGGCTTCCCAGGTGGAACTATGGTAAAGAAAGAACCTGCCTGCCAAAGGTTCAGTCCCTGGGTTGGGATGATTTCCTGGGGGAGGAAATGGAAACCCACTCCAGTGTTCTTGCCTGGGAAATCCCATAGACAAAGAAGCCTGGTGGGCTACAGTGCATGGGGTCGCAAAGAGTCGGACACGGCTGAGCGACAGCGCCTGCGTGCATGAGGTGATATCTCGTGCTGCTTCTGATTTGCATTTCCCTAATGTTCAGTGACACTGAACATCTTTTCATGTGCCTGTTGGCCATCTGCATGTCTTCTATAAAAAATATGCCTATTCAATTCCTCCGTTCACTTTTTAATCACATTATCTATTCTTTTATTGGGTTATAAGAGTGTATGGGGTCACAAAGAGTCAGACCCATCTGAGTGACTAACACTTTTTTATATATTTTGAATATAAACTACGTATCAGACATATCACTTACAAATACCTTCTCCCATTTAGTAGGCTGCCTTTTCATTTTGTGATGATTTCCTTTGCTATGCAAATTTTTAAGTTAAAATTATGTCCCATTTGTTTATGTTTACTTTTTTTATGTTTTTTTATGTTTACTTTTATTTCCTTTGAAAATACAGATTTATAAAAAATATTTCCTAAGACCAATGTCAGAGAGCATACTGTTTCTATGTAATCAAGGAGTTTTATGATCTTCATAGTATTTATTAATACTTGACATTATATTATAATTAATTATTCTTCTTTTTCTAATTCTTTTTGATGCAAAGTTAGGTTGTTTGAGAGTTCTCTCATTTCTTGAGGTAAGCCTGCTTAAACTTTTTTCTTAAAACTGTTTTGCAGCATCTTGTAGACTTTGGAAAGTTGTGCTTCCATTTTCATTTGTCTCAAAGTGTTGTTTGATTTCTTCTTTGATATCTTCATTGACCTATTTGCTTTTTGGTAACATGTCGTTTTTTCCATTTTTTTTGTAGTATAATTGATTTCATGTTTCTTACCTGTGTGGTCAGAAAGAATGCTTGATATAATTTCATTTTTCTTAAATGTATTGAGACTTATTTTGTGGCCTAGCAACTATTCTATCCTGGAGAGTGTCAAGTACACTTGAAAAGAATGTGCATGCTGCTGTTTGAGGACAGAATATCCTATAGATATCTATTTCGTCCCCCTGGTGTAATGTGTCATTTAAGGCTTTTGTGTCCTTACTGATTTTCTATCTGAATGATTTATCCATTGATGTAATTGGGGTGTTAAAGTCCCCTACTATTATTATTATCAATTTCTCCCTTTATTTGTGTTAATATTTATTTTGTATACTCAGGTGTTCTTACATTAAGTGCATGTATGTTTACAGATATTATATGCTTTTTCTGTCTTGACCCTCTTATCACAATCAATGCCATAAGTCTTTTGATTGGTGCATTTAATGCATTTACATATAAGTGATTATTGACAGGCATTGCCATTTTGCTATTTTCTAGTTGTTTTTTGTACTTCTCTGTTTCTTCTTCTTTTAGCCTCTTTTCTTTTGGTTTGATGATTTTCCTCAGTGTCAATTTTGAGTTCTTTCCTCTTTGTTTGTTGTGTATCGATGATAGACTTTTGATTTGTGGTTACCATGGAGTTCATATGTATCAACCTACAATTATGTCTACTTGTTTAGTGGTGATGAACTCTTACTTTTTATTGTCTGGGAAACTATCCCTTTTTCAATTCTAAATGATAATCTTTCTGGGTAAAATATCCTAGAGTGTAGGGCTTTTTTTCTTTCAGCACTTTAAATATTTCATGCCATTCCTTTCTGGCCTGCAAAATTTCTGCTGAAAAACCAGCTAATAACCTTATGAGGGTATCTTTATTTATGACTCTTTGTTTTTCTCTAAATTCTCTCTTTACCTAACTTTTGCCATTTTAATTATGATATATCTTAGTGTGAATCTCCTTGAGTTCATCTTGTTTGGGACTCTCCATGTTTCCTCGATCTGGATATCTGTTTCCTCCTCCAGATTAGGGAAGATTTCAACCATAATTTCATCACATACTTTTTATGCCACTTCCTCTCTCTTCTAGGACGTCTATAGTAGGACATTTGTTGCCCAAATGTCCCTTAATCTATGCTCATTAAAAAAAATGTTTTTTTACTGCTCTGATTAGGTGATTTCCATTATTCTATCTTCCAGATTATGTGCTCTTATGTACTTATGTGTTTTTCTGTATCACCTGGGCTGTTATTAATTCTCTCCAGTGTATTTTTTATTTCAGTTACTATATTCTTTAGCTCCGACTGGTTCCTTTTTATATTCCTAGTTCTTTGTTAAAGTTTTCACTGTTCCTCTATTATTCTCCAAGTTCAATGAGCGTTTTTATTACTATTACTTTGAAATTTTATTGAGTAAATTATAACCATTTCATTAGGATTTTTCCCTGCTGCTGCTAAGTCACTTCAGTCGTGTCCAACTCTGTGTGACCCCATAGACAGCAGCCCACCAGGCTCTGCCATCCTTGGGATTCTCCGGGCAAGAACACTGGAGTGGGTTGCTATTTCCTTCTCCAGTGCATGCAAGTGAAAAGTGAAAGTGAAGTTGCTCAGTCGTGTCTGATTCTTTGCAACCCCATGGACTGCAGCCTACCAGGCTCCTCCATCCATGGGATTTTCCAGGCAAGAGTACTGGAGTGGGGTGCCATTTCCTTCTCTCTTCTAGGGTTTTTTCCTAGGTTTTACCTGATACTTTCATTTGGAACTTATTTCTCTGTCTTCTCATTTTCTTTGAATTTCTGTTTGTCTCTATGAAGTGAAACACTTACATATTCCAGTCTTAAAGGCTTGTCCTTGTTGAGAATGACCTTATGCAGTCCGTTTGTGACCAGTGGTTTTGGTGGGAGAGCTGGATCTGAAGAGGTCACAAGGGTCATCTTCTTCCAGGGTGCTCTGGTGACTGTTGGCTTCTTGGCGGTAAGACTGGAGTCAGAGGGGCTGCAGCCAAAGAACTACAACCCAGGGCCTCTCCTGGGCTCACTGTTCGTTGCTGCCCTGTTAAGAGTCAGGATCAGGATCCAGGGCCTGGAGCTGTGTTTCTGAGCTGGTTTCACTTTTCCCTGATGTGCGGCAACTGTTGCGGTCTCTGAGCAGGAGGACTGGCGCAGAAGCCCAGTGCCGGCTAGCGGACCTCACGGGGGCAGCCCTGGCAAGCCAGTTACAACACCAGGCCGTCTTCAGTCTGCTACCTCCGCTCTAGGATGGGGAGAAAGCAAGTCTGTGAGCGCGTTTTCTGAGAGGGGAGTCTTGGTTCCTTTTGACCCTCCAGTAAACCCCACTGGTTTTCAAGCTCATCGGGAACTCATCTTCCCAATGCTAGACCCCAGTGCTGGGTGCCTAAAGGGGAGCTTGAACCCCTCCTTCATTAGAGAGGATCCTCAAGCCTGTGATATCTTTCTCCTCTTCCAAGTCACCTGCCAGGGATGGATCCCAGCCAGATCTTTTATCTTCCATTCCTACCAGGCTCCATGTTGCTCGCTCTTTGTATCCTTGGTTGAAGGAAAGCATTTCTGTAGTCTTCAGGCTATTTTCAGTGAGAGTTGCTCTATACGTAGCTGTAGTTTTGGTGTGTTCCTGGTGTGTGTAGGAGGGAGGGGAGTGATAATCTCAGGACCTTCCTACTCTACTGACTTCCTCGCACTCTCAGGATTTAAGATTTTATTAAAAGCTGCAGAAAGACTTTTGAATCAGGGAGTGAATTGTGATTTACACTTTTAACAGGTCATTCTGTTTTCTATGAGACTAGATCAGGTGAGTGGTGGTGGGTAGTGGGTAGATAGAAGGGGACTAAGGCCAGGTGGGGAGCTCTTGCTGTAATCTATAAGAGATGACATTGGCTTGGACCAAGGAATTTGTTGGACATGGTGACCGAAGATTAGATTCAAAAAAATACTTTGCAGATGGGCCCAAAACTTTTACTGGAATAAGAATATGTGGGAAAAAAACAAGAGTAAAAGATGACTAAAGTTTATAACTAACTGTTGTGAGAAACATGATAGAGGAGCAGATTTCAAGGAAAATACCATGAGCTTCGTATTAGACATATGGTCTACATAGAAAGGTTAGGCACTTGGATAAATGGATCTGGTATAAAAGTTGTCTAAAAGGGGTCATCTGTTATGGTCTATTAGTGGTGGCCTAAAAGCTAGGTACAGAAACTCTTTCAAGAATTATTCGTGCCAAAGCCCAAGAAGTTCAGGTAAAATGGAGAAAGAGAATTGGCCATTAAATTTGGCAAGACGTGGTAAGTCACTAATGATCTTGGCAAGAGCTGTTTAAAGTGATAGGGACAAAAGCCCGGTGAAAGCGGGAACAAGAGGAAAGAAAGTGGGAAAGAAGCAAAAAGAAAGTGGGAAAGAAGCAGAAAGAAAGAAAACAAGTAAGACAGCTCTGTTGCTTTTCCCTTGCTAAATAGGGAGCAAAAAATAATCCATATTTTAACATTTTTTCTATTTATTTTTCTACTGATATGACTTTGCTACAAGTCTGAATTCTACATCTTTATTCACCTTTATGTGACCAGATTCTAATATTCAGTGGGTACCCAGTGAAAAGATTAAAAGGTCACGTGTGCTACCAAGTAACAATGCACTTTATTTATAGGGAAAATGCTAAAGAAGAAACCTCTGGGGCCCTAAACTTATAAAATGAAATATAAAGTACTGACAGCAAAGATAGAGTTGTTACCATGGCTGATCTTTGGTAAATTCAATACAAGGATGAACAAATTGCTTTAGATAGCATGTTTTCAAGGAAAGTTATGTCACTGATGAGACAGTGTCTAGAAATTGAAGCTTTTCACTATTTATTTTCTTCCTTCTGCCTTTTTGAAAAGTATTAAGAGTACTCTATGAGAGAATGTGGGTTTTAGGGGAGAAAAGAGAATGAAACAAGAAAAAGTGAATATTAAATTAAGATAAGGTCTCAAAAGCACAAGTAATTTTTCAGAGCATTCTAAATGTGAGGCGCTGACCAAGTACATGTTTATAGAGCAAGCTTATGATCGATAGAGCAAATCATTAAGGGAGAAACTTAATGAAATTTTAAGTTCTATGAATGGGGAAAACAGGTTGCCTCTCAGAGCAAAATTTTTGAGGCATCTAATAATCAAAGAGGCTAGACAAAGCTTCCAGCAAAGATGGTAGTTAATCTGAATCGAAAAGGATGAGTAGCAGTTGGAAATGCATTAATTGTGCCTGCAATATGATTCAGTTGCCCATCCGTGTTTGCAACGTTCAAAGTCGCTAGATTGTTTCTTGTATGCTTTTCCCTGGTGAAGGATGTTCATAAAACCTATTGAGAAAAACACAAACCACAGAATAGGTGATAACTACATGCCCCTTTAAGAGACGCGCTGATGCTTAAGACAGGAGAAAAGGCATTATTTTAATGCTACTGTGAAAACCGAAACCAAAGCATACTCTTTCTAATTTAACTGTGAGTAACCGTTTTGTCAATTTATAGTTGTGATATTTTTTTGTCTTCACTGAATATTTTTTTTTTCTTTGTCAGTCAGGTAATATAATCACCTCCTTTTGTGTGATAATCATAGATAATTAACTTGGTAACATTTCCTGTCCTGTTACGCTGTTAATTGGATGTCTGTGAATCATATATCTCGCAACCTGTGAAAAAAGTGAATATGTGCTGGTTTTAAAAGGGCATGGATGCCCTCCTGGTTTTGACTCCTGATTATTATTTTAAAAATACTGTTTTTAAAATATAGCTTGAGTGACTTCCCTGGTGAGTTAGTGGTAAAGAATCCACCTGCCAATGCAGGAAACACAGATTCCATCCCTGGTAGAGGAACTAAGGACCCAGGTGCTGTAGGGGAACTAAACACCCAGGTGCTGCAGGGCAACCAAGCCCATGCACTTCAGCTACTTAACCTGAGCACAACTAGAGAGAAGGGCGCATTTCCCAAGGAAGAGCCCGCATGCCATGGGGAAAGGTCTCATGTACCAGCAATTAAGGCCCAGTGCAGCCAAAAAATAAACATATTTTTTTTAAGTTGACAGAAAAGAACAGTATCCAATCATACAAATGGTTGCTTCTGTTGAAAGCAAAGAAGGGGTGAGTTGTGTGGATGGATGATGGTTAAAGAGAACTTGGCTTTACATATAAAGTCTCATTTCCTTTAAAAAAAAAAAAAGACTGGAAACCAAGATGGTTAACAGTTGTTGATTCTGGAAGGTGGGCATGAGTGCTTTATTGTTCTGTGAACTTTATTTTTCTATTTCTCAAAGTAAAAATTTTAATGTTTTTACAATGAAAGAGCTACATTATCAGAACTGATGACTGGAATTTTGCTGAATGAGAAGCAAACAAGCAAAAGGTCTTTGGTATATGTAGATTTAGGCAAACGTCGTGAATCAGTAGAAGATACATGTGAGCAAGCCAGGCTGGGTTCTCCTGTTGAGTCTATGCAACATTCAGATGTTTTATAAAGCTCCTTCTTGCCTCAGGATCTTTGCACATGTCATGCCTTCCACTGCATATCCCACCCCTGAAGACACACATCCAACTAGCTCTCACTCATCCTCCAGTTCAATTCAGTCACTCAGTTGTGTCTGACTCTTTGAGACCCCCTGGACTGCAGCACGCCAGGCCTCTCTGTCCATCAACAACTCCCGGAGTTTACCCAAACTCAGGCCCATTGAGTCGGTGATGCCATCCAACCATTTCATCCTCTGTTGTCCCCTTCTCCTCCTGCCCTCAATCTTTCCCAGCATCAGAGTCTTTCCGAATGAGTCAGTTCTTCACATCAGGTGGCCAAAGTACTGGAGTTTCAGCTTCAACATCAGTCCTTTCAATGAATATTCAGGACTGACTTCCTTTAGGATGGACTGGTTGGATCTCCTTGCAGTCCAAGGGACTCTAAAGAGTCTTCTCCAGCAATCATCCTCCACGTCCCAACTCAAACACCACTTCCTGGAAAAGTGTCCCTGACCCCACCACCACCCACCACATCAGTTACTGCTATTCACTTGTGTTTATTTGTTTGTGGTCTTTCTCCCTCACTTGAGTCTATATTCCATGGGGGAGATTTTCCAGTTTCTCAAACCAAACTCCTTGAAGTAACACTTGTCACCTTTCTATCACCTCCCATATTCACTTGTCAGAAATCCTATTGACTCCACCTCAGAAGATATCCAAAATCTGCCCCCTTCTCACCACTTTTATCACTACTAACATACTCCAAGCCACCACCTTTGTCTACCTGCCTTCTTCCACTCCTGACTCTTACAGACCTTCTTCCACCAAGAAGCCAGAGGAATCCTTTGGAAGCAAGTCAGAAATGCCACTTCTCTACTTCTGACACCCACAAAATGAAATGCAGAGTCCTTACCTTGGCCCATAAGGCCCAGTGGGAACTGGCCTGCTGACTCTCAGTTCCCATCCACACCCTGCCTTTCCTCTCCCTTCTTTCTCACCAGCCTTCAGCATCCCCCACACTAGCCATAGCCTGGCACTTAGCCTTGGCACTCGACCTCTCTACTGCCTGCAGCCGTTCTCCTTGCAGGTACTCACAGTGCTTGCCCTCACTTCATTCCGTTTGCTACCCGAGAGTCATGTTTTCAGACACCATCCCTACAGTCCCTTCATCTTGCTTTGTCTTCAAAGTTCTTATCCCTACATGCTATATTTTATAAATGGCTGTTCATTAGTCAGTTGTTGGTCTTTGGTCATTAGAGCGCCTCAATTCCATGGGGGCAAAAAACTTTTCTCTCCTGCTATATTCTCAATGCCTTGAACAAAGCCTGGCATATAACATAAATGTGGGAAATAGTTGGAACTTCCCCGGTGGTCCAGCGGCTAAGATTCCTCACTGGCAATGTGGGGGCAGCCAGATTCAATTCCTGGTCAAGGAATGACATGTGCCACAACTAAAAGACCCTGAATGCCACAGCTATGACTTGGCTCAGCTAAACAGATGAATGAATAAATAAATAAAAACATAGAAAGTAGTTGTTGAAATACCTTTTTAACTGAACAAGGGAAAATAGCTTGCCTATCTTAGTAGAAATAGCTTGTCTATTTTAGTAGAACTTACACTCTTGAGAAGCACTCTTGGAACATAAACTTTCAATAAACATTTTTGAATGAATGAAGTCAATGTCAATGTCAAGAATAAGAATGAGAGAGCTTTTCCCTCCATTGGGATTACCTGCCAATGATGGTCAGTTATTCTGATAGTGAAAAATGTAAGAAGTCTATGAGAAAGGAACAGAGCGTCTTTGCTGGCATTAGAGAACAAACGTAGAAGAATGAAATTATCTAGGGAGAGGAAAAGTGTGCAGAAAATTTAGGAAGGGAACTAACATTTATTGTCACAATTGTACTCAGAGTATTCCAGACATAGCAGTGGACTCATAAAAATGTACATATTCTCAAAGCTCTGTGAGATAGATGTGATAGGACCTATTTTTCAGAGAAAGAAACAGGCTTGGACAGGTTAATTAAAATGAGGTTACAGATCTAACAGTTGGAGGCTATCTGATCAGTACAGTGTCAAAAACCAGCTTTAGGAGCTGTTCTCTGCTCATAAGTTTTAAAAGCATTTTTATCCCCAACAATATTTTGCACTAAGTCAGCATGCACCAGATATTTGTTGAATGAATGAAAGATCACGTCACAAACAACTATTCTAAAGGTAGATAGAAACCCAAAGGGGAAAAAGGTAGGTTGATAGTGAATTCTTTTAAAGAATTCTTTCAAAACCAAAATATACTTGGTAGGAAAATGAGAAAATAGCACTCGCCAAAAGATTAATTGAGAATGTGGTCTAATCATCTTCCAGAGCATTAAGCCAACCTAAACAGAAAGGTACTTTCAGCTTTGAGGAGTTGTTCTTATGCATGCAGAATTATAAATGGTGTAATTTTCCCTATATCTCCATAATTAACAGAATATTTATTGATCAGCACAAAGCACACAGTCTCTGGAGACATGATTTGTGTGAGCGCTTAGCTTTTTGAAAGCTTAAATCACTGTAGTCAGTATTAAAAAATGAACTGATAGTAAATGTGGTATAATTAATCCACCTATTCTATTTGCACATGAACATCTTTTCATGCTAAATATCTCATTCATTTAGGAGAGAATACAAATGTGTTACAATGACAGAATAAAAAATAAATTGGAACTTTTATTTTCCCTGCAATATTTCTGTCTTTAACTTACTCAGATTTCTGACACACTGTGCAAGTTTAAAAGGCTTCTCCATTTCTATCTGCAAATTACAGGTGCAGAGAACAGTGTACACAGAGGGTGCAGGTAACAGTCTGGATCCCCGAGGAAGCACGTGTGCTCACGCTGGACTGTTTCTCCCCATGGCTCTCCAGCAAGTTCTGCTCTGTATCACTTGATCGTCACCTGTAGGCTGCACCTCCAGGCCTCTTGCCAGCAGGTTTCTTGCTCGGCTTGGACAATAAAGCAGTGCTGGAGGAAGGGTGGAAGAAAGAAGGAAGCCAGGATGTCTCCCTGCCCCTCTCTGCCCAGGTGGTCTCAGGACTGGGCCAGCACTTAGCACTTCTTGGTGCCTCCAGCCAACTCCAGACCGTTCTGCCTGGTGACTTTGGCCCCTGAACTCTAATAACACTATATCCCTTTGTGGTCCAGGCCCAGAGGTGATCATCTCCTTGTCTGCTTCACTTTCACCTGTTGCCTTCACAGTTGTTCATTTCCTGTGTAATCAATCCCTGAATTAAAAATCCATTGTTCTTAATAGTTTAAGTGGTTAGTGTTTCTCTGATTATCCCCAATTGATATAATACCCTTGAGAGGAGGGACCTAGTTTGCTGTATCACTGCTATATCCTAGTACCTGGGAATGAAAGTACAAGGTATGCATTAAGTAACCAATCAAAATATGCTAAATGAATGAATAGGAAATGCATCCTTCAGTTAGTAGTTTTCAAAGTTTATCAAGCATCAAACTACCTAGAAGCTTTTTTTATAACATATACAGTTATCTTTTTACATTCTGCCTTCCCAGGTTTCTGATTCAGTAGGTTTAGGAAGACGCCACCAAAAATTACATTTCTAATAAGTTTCCAGGTGATGTTGATGTTGCTAGTCCAGGAACCACACTTTGAGAACCCGTACTTTAGTGCATGAAGTATCCTGCTTATAATCTAACCAGAATATACACACTAGAGTAAAATATATATATATATATCAAAGAGCACTAGCATTTCTCATTAGTGATTTGGCAATCATCTTCAATTACTTTGCCATATTAAGTTTTTGATATGAAAGCAAGGAGTTCTAATATCTTCCTAACCGTTTACCAGGAGTGGTCATTACCAGTCAGTTAAGCCCTTTTTTAAAAAAAAGTCTTATTTTAATTTTTCACTTGATCCTTTCTTTTCAAGTCAAATTCTGAAGAAGGAGTGGCCATGAAATAGATTATAAAGTTCAGAACTCTTGTTCCCTTATATAAAGAGCACGAGGGAAGTAAGTTTCACAAATCAATACTTACACATCCCACCGTTCTCGTGGCGGAGTAGAAGAATTTGCACTCGCCTTGCCCTGTGGGAGCACCAAAATTTCAAATAGCTGTTGAACAACCATTGATAAGAGGACATCGGATGCCTCCAAAAAAATAACCCATCTCCAAGGACAAAGAAGAAGCCACGATAAGACAGGAGGAGGAGCATCAACATGACAAAATTAAACCCTATACCCACTGCTGGGTGACCCACAGACTGGAAAACAGTGGCACTAAAGAAGATCTTGCACTGTCCTGAAGGTTCTAGGCCCCCATCCTCGCCCTGGGATCTGGCAGAGGGACTGGGAATCCCCAGAGAAACTGTCTTTGAAGGCCAGCAGGATTGGATGACAGGGCTTCCACAGGACTGGGGGAAAAGGAGACTCTACCCTTGGAGGGCACAAACAAAACCCTGTGTGCACCAGGACCCAGGGGAGAGGAACAGGGACCTCACGGGAGAATGAGCCAGACCTCCCTGTGAGTGCTTGAGGGTCTCCTGCAGAGGCGAGGGCACACAGTGCCCACCGAAGGCACGGGGCTCCAGCAGTAGCCTTCCTGGGAGATGTGTCTCGATGTAAGTCTTCTTGGAGGTTGCTATTAGCCCTACCACAGAGCCTGTGCACTCCAGGATTGGACCAACCTCAGGCCAAACAACTAACAGGGACAGAGCCCAGCCCCACCCAGCAGCACACAGTAGGATTCAAGTTTTACTGAGCACAGCCCTGCCCACCAGAGTAAGACCCAGGTTTCCCTCCTCTCTTTAACTCCATACAAAAACATAAACTCAAAATGGAGGAAAGACCTAAATGTGAGACCGGACCGCTGTAAAACTCCGAGAGGAAAACATAGGCAGAACACTCTCTGACATATAACACCGCAACATCCACCTCCCAGAATAATGGATATAAAAGCAAAGATAAAAAAGGGGAATCTCAGTTCAGTTCAATCGCTCAGTCATGTCCGACTCTTGGACTGCAGTATGCCGGGCCTGCCTGTCCATCACCACCTCCCGGAACTTGCTCAAACTCATGTCCATCAAGTCGGTGATGCTATCCAACCATCTTATCTTCCATAGTCCCCTTCTCCTCTTGCCTTCAATCTTGCCCAGAATCAGGGTCTTTTCCAGTGAGTCAGCTCTTCACATCAGGTGGCCAAAGGATTGGAGCTTCAGCTTCAGCATCTGTCCTTCCAATGAATATTCAGGAATGATTTCCCTTCGGATTGACTGGCTTGATCTTCTTGCAGTCCAAGGGACTCTCAAGAGTCTTCTCCAACACCACAGTTCCAAAGCACCAATTCTTGGGAGCTCAGCTTTGTTTATAGCCCAACTCTCACATCCATACATAACCACTGGAAAAACCATGGTGGTGATTTAGTCGCTAAGTTGTGTCTGACTCTTGTGATTCCATGGACGTTAGCCTTCCAGGCTCCTCTGTCCATGGGATTCTCCAGGCTAGAATACTGGAGAGAGTTGCCATTTCCTTTTCCAGGGGATCTTGTTGACCCTTTGACTACACGAACCTTTGTTGGCAAAGTAATATCTCTGCTTTTTAATATGCTGTTTAGGTTGGTCATAGCTTTTCTTCCAAGGAGCAAGAGTCGTTTAATTTGATGGCTGCAGTCACAATCTGCCATGATTTTGGAGCCCAAGAAAATAAACTCTGTCACTGTTTCCACTGTTTTCCCATCTAATTGCCATGAAGCAATGGGACTGGATTCCCTAATAGTTCAGATGGTAAAGAGTCTGCTTGCAGTGCTGGAGACCCAGGTTCCATCCCTGCGTTGGGAAGATCCCCTGGAGGAGGAAATGGCAACCCACTCCAGTATTCTTGCCTGGGAAATCCCATGGATGGCAAAATCTGACAGGCTACAGTCCATGAGGTTGCAAAGTCGAACACAACTGACTTCACTTCACTTCACTTCAATGGGACTGGATGCCATCATCATAGTTTTTTGAATGTTGAGTTTTAAGCCAACTTTCTCACTCTCCTCTTTCACTTTCATCAAAAGACTCTTTAGTTCTTCTTCACTTTCTGCCATAACGGTGGTGTCATCTGCATATCTGAGGTTATTGATAATTCTCCCAGCAATCTTGATTCCAGCTTGTGCTTCATCCAGTCCAGCATTTCGCATGATGTATTCTGCATACAAGTTAAATAAGCAGGGTGACAATATACAGCCTTGATGTACTCCTTTCCAGATATTGAACCGGTCAGTTGTTCCATGTCTAGTTCTAACTGTTGCTTCTTGACTTGCATACACATTTCTCAGGGAGCAGGTCAGGTGGTCTGGTATTCCCATCTCTTTCAGAATTTTCCACAGTTTATTGTGATCCACACAGTCAAAGGCTTTAGCATAGTCAATGAATAAGAAGTAGATGTTTATCTGGAACTCCCTTGCTTTTGCTATGTCCAAGGATGTTGGCAATTTGATCTCTGGTTCCTCTGCCTTTTCTAAATCCAGCTTGAACAGCTGGAAATTCTTGGTTCATGTACTGTTGAAGTCTGGCTTGGAGAATTTTGAGCATTACTTTGCTAGCATGCAAGATGAGTGCAACTGTGTGGTAGTTTGAACAATCTTTGGCATTGCCGTTATTTGGGATTGGAATGAAAACTGACCTTTTCCAGCCTTGTGGCCACTGCTGAGTTTTCCAAATTTGCTGGCATATTGAGTGCAGTACTTTCACAGCATCATCTTTTAAAATTTAAAATAGCTCAACTGGAATTCCATCACCTGTACTAGCTTTCTTTGTAGTGACGCTTCCTAAGGCTTACTTAACCTCGCTTTCCAAGATGTCTGGCTCTAGGTGAGTTATCACACCATCATGGTTATCAGGGCCATTAAGATCTTTTTTGTATAGTTCTGTGTTTTCTTGCCACCTCTTCTTAATATCTTCTGCTTCTGTTAAGTCCATACAGTTTCTGTATTTTATTGTGCCCATTTTTGCATGAAATGTTCCCTTCATATCTCTAATTTTCTTGAAGAGATCTCTAGTCTTTCCCATTCTATTGTTTTCCTCTATTTCTTTGCATTGATCGCTTAAGACTGCTTTCTTATCTCTCCTTGCTATTCTTTGAAACTCTGCATGCAAATGGGTATATCTTTCCTTTTCTCCTTTGCCTTTCACTTCTCTTTTCTCACCTATTTATAAGGCCTCCTCAGACAAACATTTTGCCTTTTTGCATCTCTTTTTCTTGGAGATGGTTTTGATCCATCCATAGTTCTTCAGGCACTCTATCTATCAGATAGTCCCTTGAATCTAGTCACTTCCACTGTATAATCATAAGGGGTTTAATTTAGGTCACACCTGAATGGTTGAGTGGTTTCCCCTACTTTCTTCAAGTTGAGTCTGAATTTTGCAGTAAGGAGTTCATGATCTGAGCCACAGTCAGCTCCTGGTCTTGTTAAAAACAAGGAAATCTAGCCATTTGCGACAGCATGGTTGGACCTTGAGCGCATCATTGCAAGTGAAATAAGTCAGACAGATTAATACTGTATGACCTCACGTATATGTGGAATCTTTAGAAAACTCACGTATATGTGGAATCTTAGAAAAGCTCACAGAAAATTAAGTCAGACTGTGGTTACCAGAGGCAGGGAGGAATTGGAGGAAGGTGGTCAAAAGGTACAAACTTCCATTTATAAAATAGGTATGAGGGAAGTAACATGATGACCGTGATGCACGTGGAAGTCAGGACAGTAAGTTCTGAGTTCTCATCACAAAAATGTTTTTCTTTTCTTCTTTCTTTGTATTGTGTCTATACAAGAAGTCAGATGTTACTTTAGCCTATTGTGGTAATTATTTCACAGTATATGTCAATCAAACCCCCATCCTGTCTTCCTTAAACTTAGCGGTGTATGTCAATTATTTGTCAATAAAACTGGAAAAAAAATCTTGAAAAAGATAGAACCTATTTTCTGAGGACATTCTAGTTAAAGCATTTAGGTTTATGAAGTATGCAAGTACTTCAAATGATCCTGATTACAAAACATTAGATGACGGATAGATAACTAGGTCAAATGTGGCAAAATGTCAATAACTGCTGAAACTGAAGCAGTATACATGAAATTTTTTAAATACTATGCCTGTAATTCTTAGATGAAATTTATTTCAAATAAACGTAGTCATCTCAAAATAAATACTTTTTAAAAATTGGCATTTCACACACTATATGGTGAGGTAGAACTCTGGTGCATATGATCTAATTGACGTCAAAGTAGAATATATATTAATAATTAATTAACTCTTTTATGTGTTAGTCTATATTTTATTTCAGGGAGACAGACAATAAACTAAAAATAGATAAATAGATACAAAAATGGCAAAATTACCAATTTAATGGAGAAAAATAATGAAGGGATGAGAGGAAGTTGAGAGTGGTTATATTTTAAATGGGGTAGTCAGAGTAGACCTCAGTCCTAATGTCGTGCATAAAGATCTGAAGAAGCTGAGGAAGTAAGGGAGGTACTTGTGCAAGAGGAGAACGTTACAGGAAGAGAGAAATCAGTGGAATTTTGGTCAA
Organism: Budorcas taxicolor; assembly: GCF_023091745.1. Lineage (NCBI taxonomy): Eukaryota > Metazoa > Chordata > Mammalia > Artiodactyla > Bovidae > Budorcas > Budorcas taxicolor. Next base: position 85,269,681 of record NC_068923.1, read on the forward strand.
TGTTTAACAACGATCTCGCCATGGAATGAAGCGGTCTGATTTTCAGAGACTGCCAATATCCTTGGTGTAAATACTCCCACTTTGGCTACCTTCCGGCTACCACCGGTTTCACAGCTGGCTAGCACAGTTCCTAACAATTTGACAAGTGACTCACAAGCCAGCAGCAGCTCACCCTGAAACATAACTGAGAAAATAAACAGCAGGTATAGAAGGCTTGAGGCAGAAGATACATGTCGTATGCATGCCTTGCTTAAAGCCAGTGTAAGCAGAGTCAGAGCGAGCCCAGGGCAGGCTGTCAGAGGCAGGTTTAGAAAAGACATGAGAGACTTGATTGTGTAGGGCCTGGTGGGGACTTTCATTCAAAGTGAGCCGAGGATGTTGATCAGGGAAGTGACATGGTCTGACATTTACTTTAACGAGATCCCTGGGGCTGCTATCACGGAGAAGGACGGCAGGCAGGGGAGTGGAAAGGGGACTCCGTTAAATTAACAGAGGAGAAATGATCGTGCCTAGGACTGGGCTCCGAGAGATGGGAGTAGCAAGAAATAAGGAAAATTAGGATATCTTTTCAAGGCAGAGCTCACAGACTCTGCTGGTGGATTGGATGAGGGATATGAGGGAAAGAAAGAGGTCAGAGATGACGGCAACGTTTTTGAATTGATTTGCCAAAAGGATAGAGTTGACATTTATAGAGAAAGGAAAGGCCGTGAGAAGTGCAAGTTTGAAGAAATTTGAGTGTACGCACCTTGAATTTGTCCGCTAAACAATTATTAGTCCACTAAGCAGTTATCAGTCCACTGAACTATATCAGAACAGATACAGAGCAGTAGGTTAGGAGTCAGCACAAATCCAGAGGCACTTCTCACCCGTTCTGTGCCCACAAAACCCACTGATACATCGACTTCTCTCTTCCCTTTCTTCTTCTGCTATGGAGTTCTGCAAATTCCTATAGGCTGTATTTCAATGGAAACTAATACAGCCAACTTGTTCTAAACAGATATACAGAAGTAGAAAGTGTAAAATGAATGTTCCCTCTTGCACAAACTAATTTTCTGAGGAAATTGGAAAGGAAATATTTGAGCTATTTATATTTTTGGCCAATCATAATTGAGTAGTACGGAGGGGATAGATGTCAGCTAAAAATCAACTACCACCATACCTAGACAGTTCTCTTTCTTTCGATGGTATTCTAAACGTTGTTTTGAAAATTTTCAGTTCTACAGAGCATTGTATTTTTGTTCTTTTTTTGAAAATCAGTGAATAGAGTGAAGGTACCGGTGATAAAATATGTGCATATTAGGGCAAGTGCGCAGACATTTTACACTGGAATTGATAAATACATGTTTTAAAACAGAGTATTTTCCCTCTGGAAATTAAAAAAAAAAAAAAAAGCTATTTACCCAGCTAGAAGGCTTGAGAGATGATCAGCTGTGACTAGAGAGGAAAGAATGCCAAGTTTCTAGCATGCGTATGCACGTTTCTCTTGCTTATAATTAATAGCCTGTGCTTTCTAAGTTTTTGGAAAGCAGCTCGAAGCCTACCCAGGTAATGCCTTCTGACAATGTTTTAAAGATCAGTTATGTCATATGGCTGCCTTTTAGAAAAAAAGTCATAATGCATAGCTGTGCCATATGGCAGCTCTGAAGAATCAGCCGGCTTGGACAGACATTCATTGGATAAGGTCCCACAGCACTTGGGAAAGAATGTAGTCCTGTTGCCAAAATGTGGCCTTTGTTAATCTCCTAACTATTATTGTGCAGAAACCAATTCATCTGTATTAATTATAAACAAATTTTAATTACTTCAGTAAAAGCCCATTATACTGATATCTGATGCCAAACAAGCTGTATTAACTCTTTGTAAGTCTCCAAAGCAAACACTAGGTGTTGGAATGTAGGTGTTTTATATGAGGTGGGAATTTCTCTAGCCGAGTGTAAAAATGCAGTTCTGACATTTAGTTTTCCACTTCTTTTAAGAGATCCCATGATGCTTTTGCTTTTCACAGGCCATATCAAAAGGCAGCTGATGCATGTAAATTGTGAAAGGCAGATTATTCTTAATGAGAGTATTTAACTGCACTTTATATTCTTTTGCTAAGATTTAAAAGTTTGGGTTTTTTTAAGGGCATTCCTCATTGTAAGGCAATGATTTGCAGTGCCACAAAACAACCTGACGAAATGTGGCCTATTCTTGCAAAACATTCATCAGCCCGTCGTTTGTGATAGCCCTCTGGACAGTTTGAGACCACACGTATACTCTGTGTCAAAGTATAATATGCTTCAAAAACATGAAAAATCAAATCGCTAGTGTGTTTCACGGCAGCAGCTTGGCCAAGAAAGCTGGCCGGTCGTTCCCGCACAGAAACGGTCTGGTTTGCGGATAACACATGGTAGTTACGGCGTGCGCAGCCGTTGGGGTTGGGTGGGAGCCAGCTTCCAGGCTCATCTGTGTGCAGAGACGCTGCAACCATCTTCGCATTCAGTTTCACTAATGTGTAGTTTTATTTTATTAGGCCCACCATCAAAAGTTTCTCTTCCTCTTGGAAATCATTCCTTTTGGAATTCGTATCACTCCTTGGACCTAAAAAGTTAAACAGTTTTAAACAAACAGAATCACATCCTGCCTTCTTTCTTCATTAGACTTTGAAGTTTCTCATGTAAACCTCACATTATTTTTCCCTCTTTGTATACAACAGAATAATTTATTTTTGTAACCATAATGAGTAAATTCTAGACAGCACTCTCCTCTATCAATTGTCACTGGTGGACACATGGCAAATAGCTTCAGACCATGTCATAAATGTAATATGATTGTAGAGCCGGCTGAGGACAGAAATGGATGAACATTTAAGTGAAACCAATTATCCCAAGAGTTGAGATTTGCATGTGTGTCGACAAATTAGATATATTACATAACGGAAGGTTTGTCGAGATTTTTCTTCTTCTCAGAAGGCCATAATTATAAATTCCTGTCATATCCATGTGAAATTTTTGTGTCACCTATGAAGTCATAGAATTTTTAATTTGGGATCTGCAAAGCACCATAGATGTTTTTTAGGGCAATCTCCCTCATGGTACAGATGAGGTAATAAAGGCATAGAGTAAAATGGTCCAGGGTCACAAAGCTAGATAATGACCAAGTGGAAACATATTTTTCATCTCCTCATCACATATTATTACCATTATACTACACTCATTTCAGATATTATCAATCAACAGAGAATAACTTTACCTTAAGCAATGAAAACAAAGTAAAATAATGACCGTAAACTGCAGAGACTGGACAGATGTAAATTAGTTACGTATATTTTCAGCCACTATGGAGACTGATTTCATCAATTTGGCCATATTAGCCACACAAGGTTACATATCGTGCTGGGAGGGTGTTGGGAAGGGAATGAATGAAGTTAGGGAGGGCAAGGTTTTCTGTGTCCTGGTACATAGGACTCTCCAACGAGTTTATCATTAGGTCAGAATTACTTCATTTCTCCACAACTTTGAATAAAAAGACAATTTCAACATAAAATACATACTTATAAATTATTAACCACAACCCTATCATTGTCATAATTGTAAATTAGCAAATTCTATAAATTAGAAATTCGAATAAAATAGAAAACTCTTGGCTTAGGATGGATAAATAAAGGGCAATCATATTCCGGCGAATGTGTGTGCTCTGGAGGCAGATCTTGTCCTAGGTCACGTCACCCACCGAGTCCTGACTGGGGGACTAGCAAGACCTAAACCTGAGGATTTTGTCACGCACCCATCAATTGTGAGAGCTTAACCAGGGATCCATTTACTCAAATCAAATGTGCTGTGACCCTGCCTTCTCGGGTCAGACAACCAAAAATTAGGCCCCCTTGTAGAAATCATAAAGCAATTATGAGCATTCATTTTTAAATAGCACCTTTTTAATCTAAACCTCAAAGGAATTTATAAACATCATCTCTCCTAATCCCTGTAGTACCTCAGCTGAATTAGGAACTGAGATAGTAAAACACTGATCCTGGTATTCTAAATACCAAAATGATGAAATTATATTTAATTCTGAAAAACACATAGCCTGTGAGTTTCTGTACCTGTGATGGCTGGCTGATGACTTAAAACGTCACATGCTATTTCTTGGAAAGATTTTCCCTCTTTTTCCGAACCTCAGGGAGGGTTTCTGCTTTGTGTAATGTGGTATTGAAAAACAATGACCAGAGGTGGGGATGAAGGTGACAATAAGGTAAGCAGGACAGGGCAAGGCCAGGAGACAAAATATATAATATACACATAAGGCAGATTCTACACATTATTACTTGAGTATTAATATTATAAATATGTTATATAAAGATTATATATGTATTTACATATTTATATGTGTTTGAGAAGGAAATGGCAACCCACTCCAGTGTTCTTGCCTGGAGAATCCCAGGGACGGGGGAGCTTGGTGGGCTGCCGTCTATGGGATCGCACAGTCGGACACGACTGAAGCAACTTAGCAGCAGCAGCAGCAATGTATTTGCTCATGTTTATTTATGTATGGTAAAGAGTCCACCTGCCAGTGCAGGAGACAAAGGTGGGACATGCAGGTTTACTCCCTGGGTTGGGAGAATTCCCTGGAGGAGAAAATGGCCACTCACTCCAGGTTTCTCGCCTGGAAAATTCCATGAACAGAGGAGACTGGTGGACTACAATCCATGGGGTCATAGAATCAGACATGACTTAACAACTGACCACACACACACACACATATATTTTTATATATCTATCTTATGTATTTTAAGGCAGAGAAACCAGAGATCAAATTACCAGCATCTGCTGGATCATCAAAAAAGCAAGAGAATTCCAGAAAAATATCTATTTCTGCTTTATTGACTATGCCAAAGCCTTTGACTGTGTGAGTCACAATACACTATGGAAAATTCTTCAAGAGATGGGAATGCCAGACCACCTGACCTGCCTCTTGAGAAATCTATATGCAGGTCAGGAAGCAACAGTTAGAACTGGACATGGAACAACAGACTGGTTCCAAATAGGAAAAGAAGCACATCAAGCCAGTATACTGTCACCCTGCTTATTTAACTTCTATGCAGAGTACATCATGAGAAACGCTGGACTGGAAGAAACACAAGCTGGAATCAAGATTGCCAGGAGAAATATCAATAACCTCAGATGTGCAGATGACACCACCCTTATAGCAGAAAGTGAAGAGGAGCTAAAAAGCCTCTTGATGAAAGTGAAAGAGGAGAGTGAAAAAGTTGGCGTAAAGCTCAACGTTCAGAAAACGAAGATCATGGCATCCGGTCCCATCACTTCATGGCAAATAGATGGGGAAACAGTGGAAACAGTGTCAGACTTTATTTTTCTGGGCTCCAAAATCACTGCAGATGGTGACTGCAGCCATCAAATTAAAAGACACTTACTCCCTGGAAGGAAAGTTATGACCAACCTAGATAGCATATTAAAAAGCAGAGACATTACTTTGCCAATAAAGGTCCATCTAGTCAAGGTGATGGTTTTCCCAGTGGTCATGTATGGATGTGAGAGTTGGACTATAAAGAATGCTGAGTGCTGAAGAATTGATGCTTTTGAACTGTGGTGTTTGAGAGGACTCTTGAGAGACCCTTGGACTGCAAGGAGATCCAACCAGTCCATTCTGAAGGAGATCAGTCCTGGGTGTTCATTGGAAGGACTGATGGTGAAACTGAAACTCCAGTACTTTGGCCACCTGATGCGAATAGCTGACTCATTGGAAAAGACCCTGATGCTGGGAAAGATTGAAGGCGGGAGGAGAAGGGGACGACAGAGGATGAGATGGTTGGATGGCATCACTGACTCAATAGGCATGATTTTGGGTGAACTCCAGAAGTTGGTGATGGATAGGGAGGCCTGGCGTGCTGCAGTTAATGGGGTCGCAAGGAGTCGGACACGACTGAGCAACTGAAATGAACTGAACTGAACTGATACCTATTGTGCATATAAATATACACAAAAAATTTATTATATACATGTATATATTATAAACATAATATATAATATACATTTGTTATAACATACAATAAATATAAATATTAAATATATATTATAAATGCCATATATTATATAAGTATATTATATGTATATAAAATAGTATAATAAATATATAAATATATTTATAAATATATCTAAATATAAATTTTGATTGTAGCATTATAATATTAGAAGTATATTCATAAGTATAATATATAATTAACATATTGAAATATATTCTATTATCTATGTTATACATATAACTATATTATAAACTATGTATATGTATTTATATGCGCTTAGTCGTTCAGTTGCGTCTGACTCTTTGTGACCCCATGGACTGTAGCACCAGGTTCCTCTGTCCACGGGGATTTTCCAGGCAGGAATACTGGAGTGGGTAGCCTTTCCCTTCTCCAGAGGATCTTCCCAACTCAGGGATCCTGCATTGCAGGCAGATTCTTTACCAGCTGAGCCCCCAGGGCAGCCCAATCATGCCCATAAGCAGCTAAAGATACAGGGGGTATGTAAGCTCCCCACTATTAACATCTGAGTGAAGTGCTTCTTTGTTTTGAGAGGCTTTCCTGTGGAGTGCAGGAAGCTCAGCAGCATCCCTGTCCTCTTCTCCCTGGGTCTCAATACCACAACTCCGCACAGTTGCTGTTGTTTTAACCGTGTTTTAACCGTTTGGCTCTAGACATAGCCAAACATCCCTTGAGAGGCATGATTACCCCGACTCAAGAACTGCTGTTCTAGAGATACAACCCAGAGAACGGGTGCTCCGAACCGCGTGAAGGCTGCCCACCACTCCCTGTCCTGACCCTCCCCGTCGCTCTCAGGGCCTAGCCCTTGTTCTCTCTCTCAACTTTGCTTCACAACGGTCAGTGGGAAGTCTCCATCATTTCTCGGTGTTGGCGTAGCCAGTTGACATGTATATTTTTTTAATGAGGGACACATCCACCAGGCCGTTTTCATGGAAGAGGCTGTCACCTATGGGGGAGGAGAGGGAAGAGAAGGAAAAAGGGAAATATGCATTTTAAAAGAGTATCCTATACTAACAGTAAAACAGTCCATATTCCAAATGGAGAATCAAAGGCATGATCTGAATGAAGACAGAGCATCTCAGAGCTGGAAACAGCTGAGAGGGCATGTACTGGGAGCTGGCAGATTGCCTCTCAACTGGAAGGTAAACTGCAGACATGCAGGAGCGAAGGCTGAAGATAGAACACCTGCCCAAAGCAGACCCCTCGAATTTCACTCAGCCTCCACTAAAGAACATCCTTCCCTTCCTATAGCAAATGTGTTCATTTTAATCAAGTGACATCTGTATTGTGTAAAACCAAGTTGATAAAAAAAATACGACATGCCTTAAGAATAAATTTTGTCTCATTTCACATGTTCTATACAATATCCCCTTCCCCCACTTACCATATCCCTCCTCTTGGGTCTGTCCCACATGATGTCTTACAATTGGGCCTTGGAAGCTTGAAAGTTACAGCCAAAAGCCGCAAGAAAATGCCATGAAATTGGCAGTGTGCATTGTGGAAGGAGCCAGAGCATCTGCTTTCGAGCGGGGATATGAAACTGAGCCATGGGGGGAAGAAAGGCTATTAGGCCACGAGCAGCCAAGGGAGAAAAGCCACAGGAACCCAGATTAAAAGTCTAAAAAGACTTGGAACCCTCAGCAAAGGATCAGTGGAAAATGATAGCTTCGCCAGGGTTGGCATACGGAACCAATTGAGAGATGCTGGTCGTCAACCCAGTGAAATTCCACCCAGAGCCTAGGGTAAGAATGTCTAGAAACAGGTAAAGCTAGAGGTCTGAAGCATCTGTCCAGGAACCGTGGCATGAGTGAGCAGAAGCAGCCAGAGTGAGCAGAGTGGACAGCTCTGTTGCAAGTGCGGATTTTGTTTGTATGACATGGATCTTGTATAAGCTGTCCCAGGTGTCAGTTTTTACAAGATATACAGCTCTCTCTTCTTGCCAAACCATTTCCTGACATGTCCTCAGGATCCTGCAATAGGTCACTTTCAGAGGTCTGCTCTGCCTCTGTTTCTTCTGAGCTAACTCCCTCTTTGTACTCATTTCCCACTCCTCAAATTAGAAAGCACTTTCAGCACAACTCCTCACTAATCCTAAAACCAGTTTTGCCTTGTTCTGGAATGGTTTCCAAAGGCCATGTTCACATTTCTTTTCCCTCGTATTTAATGAGAGGAGAGCCTCCCAGATCCAGTAAATGCAAAAGAAATGGGGTAATTATTGGTTCCACCTGCTTTCTACCTCTTGTTGGTCATGTCACCTTTATCCACCTGTAAATGGAGTACAGAATGGCTGCTGCTGCTGCTGCTGCTAAGTCACTTCAGTCGTGTCCGACTCTGTGCGACCCCATAGATGGCAGCCCACCAGGCTCCACCGTCTCTGGGATTCTCCAGGCAAGAACACTGGAGTGGGTTGCCATTTCCTTCTCCAATGCGTGAAAGTGAAAAGTGAAAGTGAAGTCACTGAGTCGTGTCCAGCTCTCAGTGACTCCATGGACTTCAGCCTACCAGGCTCCTCTGTCCATGGAATTTTCCAGGCAAGAGTACTGGAGTGGGGTGCCATTGCCTTCTCCGACAGAACAGCTAATATTCCCTAAATCTTGATTTTTGGTGACACTCACTCTTCTCCTTTCCCCACTGGTCGATTCTCTGATGCTATGAGGGCTTCCCTAGTGGCTCAGACGGTAAAGAATCTGCCTGCAATGCAGGAGACCTGGTTTTGATCCCTGGGTTGGAAAGATCCCCTGGAGAAGGGAATGGCAACCCTCTCCAGTATTCTTGCCTGGAGAATGCCATGGACAGAGGAGCCTGGCGGGCTACAGTCCATGGGGTCGCAAAGAGTCAGACATAACTGAGAGACTAACACTTTTACTTTTCACTGATGCTATAAATCGGTGGAGTGTGAGGAAAATCTGCAGTTCCGAATTTGCAGGACTGTTAATGTTCTTTCTGCCTCCACCACCACTTAACAATGCCTTGCTTATGTGAACTCAACTTTCCAACTGTTCATGGCAGCACTGTTTACAACAGCTAGGACATGAAAGCAACCTAGATGTCCATCAGCAGACGAATGGGTAAAGATGTCGTGGTACATAAACACAATGGAATATTACTCATCTAATAAAAAGAGTGCATTTGAATCAGTTCTAATGAGGTGGATGAAACTGGAGCCTAGTATACAGAGTGAAGTAAGTCAGAAGGAAAAACACCAATACAGTGTATTAACACATATATACAGAATTTAGAAAGATGGTAATGACAATCCTATATGCAAGCTGCAAAAGACACAGATATAAAGAAGCGGTTTTGGACTCTGGGGGGGAAGGTGAGGGTGGGATGATTTGAGAGAATGGCATTGAACAGTATATATTACCATAGGTGAAGTAGATCACCAGTCCAACTGAACAAAATGTAACAAATAGTTGCTCTCAGAATTGTGTCTCAGAGTCCCATGATCCCTTTGTCCTACCTAGTCTGGGGAAAGATTTCCTATTTCTAAATCAATGCAGTAAGATGGCAGTGGTGGTAGGAACTGGTCCTGCAGTCTTCTCATAGGTAATATACAGGAAAGGATGGCTGTCCTATACCCAGTCACATACATCGTGGATTTCTGGGTATGGTAAGTAATGCCTTCCAAGCTGCATGCAAGCTGTTTCTCTTTCATGCAACAAAATCCAGCTATGCTTTATGTTGAAGGGAGAGTAAGTCTCCCTCCAACGCCAATCCCCCACCCCTTGGTGGTGTATGTTTTGTTGCTTTCTACTAGTTAGCAAAAGCTAGCTTGAGGCTGCTCTTCAGCTACTGCTTTAAAGTGGAAGTCTCTTTGATACATATTTTAAATATGTTGCTGCTTTTGATATGTTTAACACCTTGAGCAGGCAGGCATGATTATCTCCGCCCCCCCCCCCCCCCCCCCGGCCCCCCCACCAAATCCTTAGCTTTGATACATATTTGTGGCTGTTCTGGGTCTTTTCTCTAGTTGCAGCGAGTGGAAGGCTACTCTTGCAGTTCAGCGAACGGGCTTCTTGCTGCAGTGGCTTCTCTTGTTGCAAAGCACGAGCTGCAGCTGCACAGGCTTCAGCAGCTGTGGCACGTGGGCTCTGTAGTTGCAGTTCCCAGGCCCAACAGTTGCTCTGCAGCATGCAGGACCTTCCTGGACCAGGAGCTGAACCCGTGTCTCCTGCATTGGCAGGTGGATTCTTTACCACTGAGCCCCCAGGGATGCCCCCAGACATGATTATCTTTGTTATAGTTTTGGGGCCCTGGGGTCCATATCCTTTTATCTTGCTGATAGTATTCTGGTTTCCTTTGGTGACCAGCTGTCTCCTATTGGGTGCAGCCTCAGATTGGGCATTTGCTTCAGTCAAACTGCTCTGCTTTAAGCCGGTTGGGAGACAGACATACAGTTCAAGCTCACTCTATTCATTGATAAGAACTTGAACTTGCGTGGAGTGGAGTGAAGACAGGAAAAAACACAGGGATCTTGTTTACTACAGCCATAGTGCCCTGAACTTAAGTACTAAGTCACTTCAGTCGTGTCTGACTCTCTGCGACCCCATGGATTGTAGTCTGCCAGGCTCCTCTGTCCATGGGATTTTCCAGGCAAGAATACTGGAGTAGGTGGCCACTTCCTCCTCCAGGGGATCTTCCCAACCCAGGGATCAAACCCACATCTCTTAGTTCTTCTGCGTTGGCAGGTGGGTTCTTTACCCAAGTGCTTCACCTGGTAAACCCTGGTGAAACTCTCAGATGAGTCCTGCTCTCTGCTGCTCAAATACTGCTTGTCATTTTACTGAGTGGTTATCCAACCCTCCCTTCAATTCTTTGAGACACATTATTACCTTCCAATAAGTAAACGTCTCAAAATCAAGGCAGGAAACAGGCCCAGTTTCTTTCCAGTATATACTATGTTGGTTACTTTTCTGTATTAAGATAGAAATAGGTCACCAAAATTATCTAATCTGGTTATAGTCTAAATTTTGTGTGTAGAGTTTATCTCAAAAATTCTTAATTCTGCAAGCACCCTGTCAACTCCCTGATTATTAATTATTTTATTGCCCAGAAGTAAGCTTTTTCTCCCTGATTTGGTCTTCTTTTCAACAGGTGGAAAGGAAAGTAGCAAAGTATCATTTGGCCGCAAACCAAATAATATCACTGATAGAAATTGAGAAACAATAACCACCCATTCAGTGAAACTAAAACATATCACACTATAATTCATGAGAGAGAAAAAATAAATATTTTTAATTTCTCTGATACTGCTTGCCATCCATGGGGTCTCAAAGAGTCAGATAAGACTAAGTGACTGAACAGCAAAATGCTGCTTGAGAAAAGATGGGGTGAATATTCTCTACTCTTTTCCAGGAGGGCTTGAACCTTCCCTTTAAGAGGATACTATGTGGATACATGAGATTATGGATAAATCATCTATGTCTTTACTTCTTCACAAAAATTGTGAGTCATTCCATTTCCTTTTTAAAATTTCGAGTATTTACTAAACATAGTCACAAATACCGGGTATTTTTTAAAATTCAGAAGCTAAGAAGTTCTTCCTGGCCACCTACCTTAGATAGAGCTCAAATTTCGTAAGCCACACTGTCTCAGCCTTTCTCGTCTTTGGCCAGGAACAGCAAGGACTAAAATCAAGGGTAAAATCTCAACTGTACAAACATTTGGATGAGAAAATGTAATTTGGCGTTATTTCTCTTTCATCTCCTTTGTCAATTTATTCAGGAAATATTTGTTTTTCCTCTCTAAAAATTAACACTTAATGATTCGTTGTCTTGGGAAAAAAAATCCACAGAGTAACTGTTTTGTGCCATATTGTGTAACTGCTATTATGTTTAGCTTTTCTTAATTATTTTCTCTATCCTTTTCTGAGAAATAATGTATCGTCATGTATAGGCAACTTGGGGGATGATGATCTTAGCACTAATGAAACTAATGAGGTACAGTTAACACTCACATACAAGAGCACATTTGATTTTGATAATAACTACAAAGAGTAAGCAAGTGAGTAGAACGTATTCCCACTTTACACACGAGAAGCTGAGGTTAGAGTTAAATGACTTGTGCCGTGTCGCAAAAGTAATCAAGGAGCCAGACCTCAAGCCCAGCCTCAGTCAGGTGCCAAGCGTCCTCCAACCGCAGCAAGGATTACCAAGATGTTTCTGTATAGAGCCAGAAAGTAAATCTTTTAGACCTTGAGACCTATATGCTCTGCCACAACTATTCAGCTCTGTCTTTCCACCAAGAACGTAGAGATAGACAATATGTAAATGAGTGAGCATGGCCACGTTCCAGTAAAACTTTATTTACAAAACCAAGTGCAGGCTGTATTTTCCAACTCCTGAGCTATATCCTAGCTGCTAACTAGGTTTAGTTAAACCTAGATTTAACTAAAATTCAAATTGCTTAACATATAAGGAACACTGTGTCAGGTACTTTGATCCTAAACGAAATGTCTCTGCCGTCTTGACCGACCAGCCACAAGAGCACGGCCAGGAAGCAGAGAAAGTAAAGAAGAGCCTCACGCGGACTAGTTACTCACTAGGCGTTCTGCGTAACTGTCACTGTAACTGGATTGGAAGGACAGCCTTCAGTTGTTTTTTTTTTTTTTTTTTTTTCAGTGCTAATTTTTTTATTGAGGTATGGTTGATTCATGATATTATTTATAATAGTATGTTAATTTCAGGCATGCTCAGCTGGTAAAGAATCTGCCTGAAATGCGGGAGATCCCAGTTCGATTCCTGGGTCAGGAAGGTCATCCTGGAGAAAGGAATGGCTACCCGCTCCAGTATTCATGATAGCTTCCCTGGTGGCTCAGACAGTAAAGAATCTGCCTGAAATGCAGGAGACCTGGGTTCAGTCCCTGGATTGGGAAGATTCCCCTGGAGGAGGGCACGGCAGCCCACGCCAGTATTCTTGCCTGGGGAATCCCGTGGACAGAGGAGCCTGGTGGGCTACAGTCCGTGGGGTCGCAAAGACATGACTGAGCAACTAAGTACAGTATGTGCAACAGAGTGATTCAAAATTCTCGTAGGTTATATTCCATTTAAAGACGTTATGAAATATTGGTTCCATTCTCTTTTTGCACAATATTTTATTTGTACTCACTTTATACATAATAGTCTATTCCTCTTAATTCTCTACCTGTATCTTGCCCCTGGGATAGTCTTCAGTTTAAATCAGTGGTTCTTATTTTTGGGGGTCATTGACCTCTATGAGAATCTAAAGATGACCATAGCCTCTCTCCTCAGAAAAACACACTAATACTTACATACCCCAAATATTGTACACAAATTCTAGGAGTTCGTGGGCTTGAAGTTCATCCAAGAATATTCTAAGTATCAATGAGCCCTCAAAACTTTCAGAGTTCCAAGACAAAAATTGCAGCTGTTGTTGCTGTTGAGTTGTGGTTCTACTCCACTGAATGGTTTTCAAGAAAAAGTAATCTGGCAAGAATCTATTTTAATCATAATTCCCGTGTGTGTGGAGAGGGGAGAGAGGTGTTAACAAATGTGTAGACTACAGATCTTGATAACATTGCATCCAAAGTTCATACTTATAGTGATTTTTTTTTCCTGCCTGTGATTGTGACTAAAAATAATTCTCCATGGCCATGTGTACACACCCTGAACTGTATGCCTGACAAGGATTTCCTTTGGCTTGTTGCTGAGACTCTTACTTATAAATAATAACAATGCAGGTAGCAATGATGAGGATACCAATGTGCTTGTTAGGCACAAGGAATCTAGTTAAGCTGAGTTCAAATCTCAGCTCTCTTACTGCCCATGTGAATTTGGGCAAGTCAGGAAAACACTTTGAACCTTAGCTTTTCATCTATTTAGTGAAGATGGTAGTTGCCACCTTATATTTAGTGCTTACCCTGCACCAGGGTCTATGCTGAGTACTTTTTAACTTATCTCCTATAAACATCATACCTGCCTTATAGAGGTCATCCCCATTGAACACATAAGGAAACTAAGGCACAGAGGATTACATTACTGCCCAAGTTCACAAAACTACCCACTGATAGAGCCAGATAGTCTGGAACTAGGACTCTGCTCTTAATCACCACAGTTACATAACTCTGCAACCTTATACATTTTTGTAAAGGCTAATGAGATCATGTCTATGCTAGTACCTGGTGCAAATGAAGACCTATTGTGCCCATGTAGATGTTTGCAGTCTATGTCTGAGTCAGTGTTCACAGCAGTTCTGTTCCGCTCTGTTCACTTCATTCAGGTTGCTGAGTTTCAGATTAGCCTGGCAGCTGATAATTTTTCCAGGACACAGCATCATTTAAAGGCTAAAATAATCAGTGGCATTTTTAGCTTAAAAGTATGATTTCAAACGGAGAAGACAATGGCAACCCACTCCAGTACTCTTGCCTGGAAAATCCCATGGACGGAGGAGCCTGGTGGGCTGCAGTCCATGGGGTCGCTCACAGTCAGACACGACTGAACGACTTCCCTTTCACTTTTCACTTTCATGCATTGGAGAAGAAAATGGCAACCCACTCCAGTGTTCATGCCTGGAGAATCCCAGGGATGGGGGAGCCTGGTGGGCTGCCATCTACGGGGTCACACAGAGTCGGACACGACTGAAGCAACTTAGCAGCAGCAGCATGATTTCAAAAGATCCAAGACAGCAGCAGCAAGAAACACACTGAACAACGAAAATAGATTTCCAAGGGAGAGTCCTGTTTCTGGCCACTGAAGCTATGACTCGGGTTGGACATAATTGTTTCTGCAGTTGGCTGATTGCCCAAAAGCAGCTAGCCCTGTCATGAAAAGTAGGCACAAGAAGCATTTTAGAAGACCTGTGTTAACCATGAAGTCTATTCATTTCCCTGCCCAGGAAGTCAGTACACTCAGCTTTGAAGGTGGGCAGAAAGCACATGGCATAGGGCTAAGACCAAGGGTATTAAAATAAGTGAACATATTTTCCCCTGATTACTTTTTAAAGGTAGTCTTCATTTTTTTTGGGGGGGGGGGTCTATTTTAGAGTACTTCTCCATTCAAATATTAGCTTTTGCTAATATCTGACAAATTACTGATGAAATAAAACCAAAAGAATCAAAAGCCATACAGATGGCCAATAAGCACATGAAAAGATGCTCATCACTAATTATTAGACAAGCAAAAATCAAAACTACAACGAGGTATCACCTCACATCTGTCAGAAAGGCCATCATCAAAAAATCTACAACCAATAAATGCTGGAAAGGATGTAGAGAAAAGGGAACTCTTCTACACTGTTGGTGGGAATGTAAACTGATAATAACCACTATGGAAAACAGTATGGAGATTCCTTAGGAAAAAAAGAAAAAAAAAAAAAACTAGGAATAAATCTACCATATGACCCAGCAGTCTCCCAATAGTGATTGGGCATATATACAGAGAAAGCCACAATTCTAAAAGACACATGTATCCCACTGTTCATTACAGCACTATTTACAATAGCTAGGACATGGAAGCAACCTAGATGTCCATCTATAGATGGATAGACAAAGATGTGGTACAGATATACAGTGGAATATTACTCAGTCATAAAAAAGAACGGATTTGAGTCGGTTCTGGTGAGGTAGATGAACCTAGAGCCTGTTATACAGAGTGAAGTCAGTCAGAAAGAGAAAAACAAATATCATACTAATGCAAATATACGGAATCTAGAAAAATAGTAGTGATGAACCTATTTGTAGGGAAGGAATGGAGGTGCAGATGTACAGTTGGGGAAAGAGAGAGTGGGACAAATAAAGAAAGTAGCATCAATGTATGCACGCTATCACGTATAAACGGATAGCTGGTGAGAAATTGCCAGGAAACCCATCCTGGCACTCTGTGATGACCTAAGGAGGTGGGTTGAGGAGAGGGGAGGGAGGCTCAAGGGGAAGGGAATATATGTATAATTATGGCTGATTCGCATTGTTGGATATCAGAAACCAACACCACATTGTGAAGTAATTTTCCTCCAATTAAAAAAAAAAAAACAAAAAAAACCTATGTCATGAATCTAAAATGTTGGCATCACGGGCTTTATTTAGGTTTTAATTATGATTCCACCACTCACACACTGATGATGTATTCTGACAAAGAAAACAGCATGAGAAAGTCAGATTCATGAAGCACAGGCATAGGGCAAAGAGTTTGGGTGAATTGTAGAAAGGTGACTAGGAAGAGGAAAATTATATACTGCCAAAGAATTTCTTGGAAAGTGCTTGTGAGCCGTGCAGGGCTGAATGAGTGCAATACCCCCAGCCTTCTTTCAGGTCTCCGCATCCCCCAGCCTAGACTGGGCCCCCAGTGTGCTTGCTCTTCACATAGGTCTCAATTTGTAACCATATTGGAATGACTATTGTTGTAATATCTTTTTTTTCTTCCTGACCAAGAATTAGTAAGCTATGGCCCATGTGCCAAAACTGTTTTTATACAACCTACAAACTAAGAATGACCTGCAACACAAATAAGTTATTTAAAAAATTAAAAGGGAGACTAATATTTTGTGATACATGAAAATTACATACAATTCAAATTTCAGAGTCCATAAATAAAGTTTTATTAGAACACAGATTTGTGCATTGTCTACAGCTGCTTTTGTGCTACTGTAGCAGAGCTAAGTGGCTACAACAGAGACTGCAGGGGATGTAAAGCCCAAAACGCTACCTGCCTCTTTATAGAAAAAGCTTGCCAACCTCTATTCTAGACGTTAAATTCTATAAAGATGTGAATGTGTTTTATTTAACATTACATCCTCAGATCCAAGCACAACACTTGTAACAAAGAAGCTGCTCAATAAATTTGTTAAGTGAATGAATGATTAATGGCTATAAGAATAAATAGCACTGGAGTGGGAGAGGGTTGGATTGGAAGTTTGGGATTAGCAGATGCAAACTGGTATACATAGAATAATTTTTTTTTTTAAAAAAAGGTCTTCCTGTATACCACGGGGAATTATATTCAATATCCTTTGATAAACCACTGTGGAAATGAGCATGAAAAAGAATGTACGTGTGTGTTAGTTGCTCAGTCATATCCGACTTTTTGCGACCACGTGGACTATAGCCCGCCAGGCTCCTCTGTCCATGGTTTCTCCAGGCAAGAATACTGGAGCCATTTCCTTCTCCAAGGGATATTCCTGACCCAGGTATTGAACCCGGGTCTCCTGCATTGCAGGCAGATGCTTTACCGTCTGAGCTACTACACATATGTACAATTGAGTCACTTTGCTCTACAGCAGCAATTAACACAACATTGTAATTCAATCATACCTCAATAACAATATTTTTAATTAAAAATTGTAAATAGCACTGGACTTCCCTGATGGTTCACATGGTAAAGAATCCTCCTGCAATGTGGGAGACATAGGTTCGATCCCTAGGTTGGGAAGATCCCCGGGAGGAGGACATGGCATCCAGTCCAGTACTCTTGCCTGGAGAATCCCATGGACAGAGGAGCCTGGCAGGCTACAGTCCATGGAGTTGCAAAGAGTTGGACATGACTGAGCAACACAGTACATAAGTAGTACTGGTCCCCAGTCTTGAACTACAACCAAAATTAAGTTTGCCGAACTTCTAGTAGAGTATAATCCTTAAAGTCTAATTCTCAGTGGGACAAGAGGACCAGGAGATACTTTTATTTGAGAGGGAATAACTAGGAGGAGAAAAGAGATTCCCAAGTCACACCCAGAGCTGTGGCCACGGCAGAGTCTCTTCCCACCCAAATAGCAGCACCAGTTTCACCACTAGACTTGCTCTGAAATGGTACCTAACACTGTCACCACTTTTTCTTTCTGGTGAGTTTTCAAGCTAAATGGGAAAAAAGGTGTGTTAGTGAGTGAGTGAGTGTGTGTGTGTGTGTGTATGTAAGAAAGAGAGGAAAATCTTGCCATTTGCAAAAACTTGGATGAAACTTGAGGGTGTTGAGTTTAGTGAAACTGATCAGATAGAGAAAAACAAATGCTGTGTGATATCACTTATAGGTGGGATCTTCAAAAGACAGATTCCGAGAAACGGAGTATCCGAGTGGGTTGTTACCAGGATCTGGGTGCAGCGGTGGTGGTGGTGGTGGTGGTGGGGTTTTGCAACTGGGGAAAATGGGGGTTCTGGTCATTGCAAAGAAAGTAAATCCTAAGCGCTCTCATCAGAAAAAAAAGGTAGGCTTCCCTGGGGGCTCCATGGGAAAGAATCCTCCTGCAATGCAGGAGATGTGAGTTCAATCCCTGAGGCAGGAAGATGCCACATGCAGCAGGGCAACCATGCCCATGAACCCCAGCTGTTGAGCCTGTGCCCTAGAGCTCGGGAACCTCAACTACTGAGGCCACGAGGCACAGCTACTACAGCCTGCACCCCCTGGAGCCTGAGCTGCTCAGCAAGAGAAGCCACCGCAACGAGAAGGCCATGCATCACACCTCGAGAGGGGCCCCGGCTTGCTGCAACCAGAGGAAAGCCTGCCCAGCCACGAAAACCCAGCACAGCCATAAATAAACAAATACAGTTTAAAAGAAAATGTCATGGTAACTATGCGACAGGATGGAGGTGGAAGCTAATACTATGGTGGTAATCATTTTGGAATTTAGAAATGCAACAAATCAGCATAGTGTATACCTTCAACTTATGCAATCTTGTACGTCAGTCAGATCTCAATAAAGCTGGGGAGAGAGAATAGAGGGCAAATGAGTAGCTTTTCCTGGCCAAAACAAAACTCAATAAAGATCCAGTTATATTTTGCCGCTAGTAGACCTATTATAAAGGAAATGTGGAAGGTAATTCTTTAGGTAGAAGGCAAATTATTCTAGAGAGAGGACGGCACTTACAGAGATAAATGAAAAAAATCAGTGAAATTATTAAACGTGGCTACATCTAAACGAATATTGGCTGCATCAAACAATAACAGTTAGTGGGTTTATTTGTATAAACGTGTTTGTGCATATATGCATATTGTGTTTAGGTACATATGTGTCGGTATAATATGAAAGGAGAGTGAGAGACAAGAAGAAGAAAGTAGAGGAAAAGGAGAAGGAGAAGAGATAGGAGGAGAGGAAGCATAGCATGAAGAAGAAAAGGGGAATGTTAAAATTGAAAAGCAATAGCAGAAAATAGAATTAAAGAAATTTTGTTTGGGAGATTTGAAATTTCCAGAGAAACCACTGATAAGATGATAAAATGAACATACAAATTACCAAATAATAGAGGACAAACTTAGAAAAACAATAAGCATAATTTGAGTGTCATTCAAAGTAGTTCAACCGCTGTGATAAATTGCCTCGACACTCCTCTGGTTTAACACTGCTGAAACACTCCGATGGGCTTTATGCGCTTGGGTGACAGTCCTTAGAGGCATTAGCTGAGCCAGATTGCTTCCATCTAGTAGTTACGCCATCTTCAGCTTGTGGCTCCAAATTTACCACAGAAACAGGAAAAAGCCTGGAGGGTGGAGCATGGAAGATTTTAGAGATCAACTCTTAGACAATGCACATCAATCATATTCATATTTTATTAACTAGAACTCAGTCCCCATACCCTAATCTATCTACAAGGAGCCTGGGAAATGTAGTTTGTGTGTCTGGAAAGAATATGAAACTGTTTTGGTAAGCACATGATAATGTCTTAGCTGCAACAGAATACGTGATGGGAGGGTAATGGTTAAGAAAACAAATAATCTGAATTTACATCATGCAAAATGCTGGACTGGATGAGGCACAAACTGATATCAGTAGCCGGGAGAAATAACAGTAACCTCAGATATGCAGATGACACCACTCTTATGGCAGAAAGAGAAGAAGAACTAAAGAGCCTCTTGATGAAAGTGAAAGAGGAGAATGAAAAAGCTGATCTGAAACTCTACATTCAAAAAACCAAAGATCATGGTATCTGGTTCCATCACTTATGGCAAATAGAAGGGGAAACAATGAAAACAGTGACAGACTTTATTTTCTTGGGCTCCAACAAAATTGCTGCGGATGGTGACTGCAGCCATGAAATTAAATGGCGCTTGCTTGTTGGAAGAAAAGCTATGACAAACCTAAACAGCCTATTAAAAATCTCGGACATTACTTTGCTGATGAGGGTTTGTAAAGTCAAAGTTATGATTTTTCCAGTAATCATGTATGGATGTGAGAGTTGGACTGTGAAGAAAGCTGAAGGCCGAAGAATTGATGGTTTTGAACTGTGGTGTTGGAGAAGACTCTTGAGAGTCCCTTGGACTGCAAGGAGGTCCAACCAGTCCAACCTGAAGGAAATCAGTCCTGAATATTCATTGGAAGGACTGATGCTGAAGCTGAAACTCCAATACTTTGGCCACCTGATGCCAAGATCTGACTCACTGGAAAAGACCCTGATGCTGAGAAAGATTGATGGCAGGAGAAGGGGATGACAAAGGACGAGATTGTTGGATGGCATCACAGACACTATAGATATGAGTTTGAACAAACTCTGGGAGATGGTGAAGGACAGGGAAGCTTAGTGTTCTGCAGTCCATGGGGCGCAGAGTCAGACACAACTGAGCGACTAAATAACAGCGTCTGTTTTTTAGAAGTAATCACTGCTTTTAAAATTCTTCATCAGAACATATAAAACAAAAGGGAAACTTTGATTGTACTAGTTTTATATTTTTCTTTAATTGTGGCCAGATAAGAAAACATGTAAATATGGAAACATGTAATTATCTGAACACCAGAATTATGGTTTAGCACCTCATTGTTTAACCTTGAAGAAATCTTTTTTATTTTTCCTGAACTATTTTTTCGTCTGTAAAAAGATGAGGGCACCACTTGCCTTTTCTACTTTTCAACACTATCAGGATCAGAGATGTATACTTAAAGTAGAAGCATTTTGAGATTCTGAAGTGCATTTCAAATGAGCATTATCATGGTGACCTCCTCAGTCTAATGCAAAGACAAGGAATTTTGAATTGTTCTACCTACTGAATTGAATTGTGTAAACTCAGTATAGAACATAAGTTTGGAAGGATTTTAGAGGTTATTTGGAGCAATTGTATCACTTTATAGTCAGAAAATTGGAAAAGGAGTAAAAGACAAGGCTGTATATTTTGTCATCCTGGTTATTTAACATACATGCAGAGTACCTCATACGAAATGCCAGGCTGAATGAATCACAGGCTGGAATCAATATTGCTGGGTTAAATATTCAACATTAGATATGCAGATGGTACCACGCTAATGGCAGAGAGTGAAGAGGAACTGAAGAGGAACTAAAGTGTCTCAGTGAAGGTGAAAGAAGAGAGTGAAAAAGATGATTTGAAACTCTACATTCAAAAAGCAAAGACCACGGCATCGGGTCCCCTCCACGGCAAATAGAAGGGGGAAGAGTGGAAACAGTAACAGATTTTATTTTCTTGGGCTCCAAAATCATTGCGGTTTGTGACCACAGCCACGAAATTAAAAGACGCTCGCGCCTTGGAAGGAAAGCAGTGACAAACCTAGACAGTGTATTAAAAAGAGACATTACTTTGCTGACAAAAGTCCACGTAGACGAAGCTATGGTTTTTCCAGTAGTCATGCATGGATGTGAGAGTTGGACCATAAAAAAGGCCGAGCACCAAAGAATCGGCGCTTTTGAATTGTGATACTAGAGAAGACTGTTGAGAGCTTGTTGGACAGCAAAGAGATGAAGCTAGACAATCCTAAAGGAAATCAGCCCGGAATATTCACTGAAAAGACTGATGAAGCTGAAGCTCCAGTACTTTGGCCACCTAACGAGAAAAGCCAACTCTTTGAAAAAGCCCCTCATCCTGGGAAAGACTGAAGACAAAAGGAAAAGAGGTGGCAGAGGCCAAGATGGTAAGTAGCATCAGTGACTCAAAGGCCCTGAATCTGAGCAAACATAGGCAGATGTTGAAAGACAGGGAAGCCTGGCAGGCTTCAGTCCATGGGGTCACAAAGAGTCAGACACAGCTTAGCAACGGAACAGCAACAACAGACACAAAACTTTAGATCTAGAGCGACAAAGAGCCACCTAGGCTCACGTTGTTCTCCAAGAACAGAACCAAACCTTGAAGACTGTTTTAAGTTTCAGAGGTTCCCAGTGAAGAATCCTATGCTTTTGGCATAAAGCTCATGGGAAAAGGCATTAAAAATAAGTCTCACAACTCAGTTCCTTCAGATGTTAATTTAATAAATCTGAAAGGAGGCTGGTAAATCTGCTTTAAAAAGAAAAATAAATCAACTGCCATGATAGCATAAGTTAGTGGCTAAAAAGGAAGCTGAAGGGTTGATTCTACATGGCAGAGTAGAAGGACATATGCTCATATCCTCCTGCAAGAGCACCAGGCTCGCAACTAGCTGTTGAACAGCCATCGACAGGAGGACACTGGAGCCCCCCAAAGATGGTATTCTGTGGCCAAAGGCAGGGCTCCTCAGGTAGCTTGGTGGCAAAAAGTCCACTGCCAACGCAGGTGATGCAGGAAACAAGGGTTGAATTCCTGTGGTGGGAAGAGCCCCTGGAGAAGGGCGTGGCAAACCCACTCCAGTATTCTTGCCAGGAAAATGCCATGGACGGGGAGACTGAAGGGCTACAGTCCATGGGGTTGCAAAGAATCAGATCAGTTCATTTCAATTCAGTTCAGTCGCTCAGTCCTGTCCAACTCCTTGCGACCCCATGAATCGCAGCACGCCAGGCCTCCCTGTCCATCACCAACCCCTGGAGTTCACTCAAACTCATGTCCATCAAGTCGGTGATGCCATTCAGGCATCTCATCCTCTGTCATCCCCTTCTCCTCCTGCCCCCAATCCCTCCCAGCATCAGAGTCTTTTCCAATGAGTCAACTGTTCGCATGAGGTGGCCAAAGTATTGGAGTTTCAGCTTTAGCATCAGTCCTTCCAATGAACACCCAGGACTGATCTCCTTTAGAATGGATTGGTTGGATCTCCTTGCAGTCCAGCTTAGCAAATGAGAACACATGCTTGTCCAAAGACAAGGGAGAAGCAGGGAGACGGTTGACAGGAGGGGTGCCATCACAATAAAATCAAATCTCATACCTGCCGGGTTGGTGACCCATAAACTGGAAAACAATAACATGAAAGAATTTCTCCCACTGTTGTGAAGATACTTAGCCCCATGTCAGGCTTCACAGTCAGCGGATCTGGCAAAAGGACTAGGAATCTCCAGGGAGTCTGACTTTGAAGACTAATTGGACTTGATGACAGGATTTCCACAGGACTAGGGGAAACAGTAACTCCACTCTTATAGGGCACAAAAAAAAAAATCTTGCCCATGTTAGGACCAGGGAGAAGGGGCAGTGACCCCACAGGAAACTGAATCAAACCTACCTGTTAGGAGGTCTGTTGGAAGGTCTCCTGTGGAGGCATGGGTTTGCAAAGGCTCTCCACAGGAAGGGGGTATCAGCAGAAGCAGTCCAGGGAGGAGTCCCTTGGTGTGAGCCCTCTTCAGTTCAGTCACTCAGTTGTGTCCGACTCTCTGAACCCATGGACCGCAGCATGCCAGGCCTCCCTGTCCATCACCAACTCCCGGAGCTTGCTCACACTCATGTCCATTGAGTCAGTGATGCCATCCAACCATCTCAACCTCTGTTGTCCTCTTCTCCTACTCTAAACCTTTCACCACCTCAGGGTCTTTTCCAATGAGTTGACTCTTCATATCAGGTGGCCAAAGTATTGGACTTTTAACATCAGTCCTTTTGATGAATATTCAGGGTTGATTTCCTATAGGATTGACCTGTTTGATCTCCTTGCAGTCCAAGGGACTCTTTTCTCAAATATCACAGTTCAAAAGCATCAGTTCTTCAGCACTCAGCCTTCTTTATGGTACATCTCTCACATCTGTTCATGACTACTGGAGAAACAATAACTTTGACTATAGAGACCTTTGTCGGCAGGGTGATGTCTCTGCTTTTTAATACCCTGTCTAGGTTTGTTGTAGCTTTTCTTCCAAGGAGCAAGTGTCTTTTAATATCATGGCTGTAGTCACCATCTGCAGTGATTTTTGAGTCCCAAAAGTAAAGTCTGTTACTCTTTCCATGTTTTCCCATCTATCTGCCATGAAGCAATGGGACCAGATGCCATGATCTTCATTTTTTGAATATTGAGTTTTAAGCCAGCTTTTTACTCTCCTCTTTCACCTTTATCAAGAGGCTCTTTTGTTCTTCTTGCCATTTTGCCTTTAGAGTTGTGTCATCTGTGTATCTGAAGTTATTGATATTTCTCCTGGCTGCTTAATTCCAGCTTGTGATTCATCCAGCCTGGCATTTCGCATGATGTACTCTGCATAGAAGTTAAATGAGCAGGGTGATAATATACAGCCTTGACATACTCCTTTTCCTATTTGGAACCAGCTTGTTGTTCTGTGTTCAGTTTTAACTGTCACATCTTGTTCTGCATCCAGGCTTCTCAGGAGACAGGTAAGATATCTGGTATTCCCATCTCTTTTAGAATTTCCCACAGTTTGTTGTTATCTGCACAAAGTCTTTAGCACAATCAATGAAGCAGAAGTAGATGTTTTTCTGGTATTCTCTTGTTTTGTGATCCAGGCAATTTGATTCCTGGTTCCTCTGACTTTTTAAAATCCAGCTTGTACATCTTGAAGTTCTCAGTTCATGTACTGTTGAAGCCTAGCTTGAAGGATATTGAGCATTACCTTGGTAGCGTGTGAAATGAGTGCATTTTTATGATAGTTTGAACATCCTTTAGCATTGCCATTCTTTGAAACTGGAATAAAAACTGACATTTTCCTGTCCTTTGGCCACTGCTGAGTTTTCCAAATTTGCTGGCATATTGAGTGCAGCATTTTAACAGCATCATCTTCCAGGATTTGAAATAGCTCAACTGCAATTCCATCCCCTCCACTAGTTTTGTATGTAGTGATGTTTCTTCAGGCCCACTTGACTTCACATTCCAGGACGTCTGGCTCTAGGTGAGTGAGCACACCACCATGGTTATCCAGGTCCTTGAGACCTTTTTTGTACAGTTCTGTGTATTCTTGCCACTTCTTCTTGATGTCTTCTGCTTCTGTTAGGTCCTTACCGTTCCTTTATTGTGCCCATCTTTGCACGAAGTGTTCCCTTGGTCTCTCTAATTTTCTTGAATAAATCTCTAATCTTTCCCATTCTATTGTTTTCCTCTACTTCTTTGCTTTGTTCACTTAAGAAGGTTTTCTTGTCTCTCCTTGCTCTTCCTTGGAACTCTGCATCCAGTGATATATCTTTCCTTTTCTCCTGTGCTTTTTGCTTCTCTTCTTTTCTCATCTACTTGTAAGGTCTTCTCAGAAAATCATTTGCCTTGTTTCTTTTCTTCTTGGGGATGATTTTGGTCACTGCCTCCTGTACCATCTTATGAATTTCTATTCTTGAAATATTCATTTCTATTCACATGTCTATTTCAGTGCTCTCATTTCATTAGTTTATATTTTCCAATTTCTCCGTGTCTTTTTATTGTTGTTCTTTCTCAAGCCTTTATCAAATGTAGTAGAAAAACTTGTGTATGTGTGTATTTATATATATATAGTATATATAATGTAATATGTATATCTTAGAAAACTTAAAAATTTTTACCTAGTTAAAAAACTTACGACATTTTGGCCCCACTTGTTTGACGAAGTGTCAAGGGAAGCACACTGGCTGCCGCCACCCACCCTGGCCAGGTACCGCAGTCACCATTTGCGTGAGTTATTTTACGACCTCAGGTCTTAGTAAGGAACACGGAACTAACAAGCCACCAGCAACTGGGAAAGTTCCGGAAAAGTCAAAAGGAGATGACACAAGTCCGACCACCTCTGAGAGTCCTACTCTCTGGCACCCGGAGGTGCCATTAGCTGAGCAATGCCTGCGCCACCAGGAAGGACCCAGAGTCGGAATGACTGGCCAGAGAAAAGGCGGAAACGAATCCCATCACCAGAAAGCCCAAGGCGTCGAGCAGGTCGCAGAGCGGTTCTTCTGAGTTCTCTGACCCTACTGCTCTCCAGCTCTGCGCCCCTGCCCAGTGAAGTCTCTTGCTTTGTCAGCTCGTGTGTCTCTGGACAGTCCATCTCCCCGTGTTAGATAAGAGCCCACTCTCAGGCCCTGGAAGGGGTCCCCATTCATAAGTATGAATAATGCTGGGTTTCTAATTTATCCTCACTGAAAACTCTGGTATAGTTCCATTTATTCTGGCATCTAGTATTACTGCTAAAATTCTAGAAAGCTTATTATCTTAATGATTTGAAAAAAATTTTTTGAATGAAGCTTGAAACTTCTAATCCAGTTCTGAGGATACAAATATTGTGTTGAAAAATAAAGCAGAAAATTAACATGTGATACAGTATGATTAACTAAAGTACAGGATTTGCTCAAATTTCAAAAAAAAAAAAAAAAAGGAACTTGAATTGTGGATTATTTTAGCCACCTTTAAAAATGAGAATATGGGTATTACTTTGAAAATTTTCTCCTTCAAAATACAATTCCTTGTTCTTCTGAGAAGAGCAGCAGGCCAGCCCTCTACCCATCTTTTGCAGAACAGCTTAATGATAGTCAGCATATATTTAGCTAATTGACAGATTATGTGTGAAATCTGTAATTAGACAGCTAATCTTTTTTTAAAGAAATATGTTATATTTCTAAGTGCTAATATGTACATTTTCAAGAGACTAAATGCTAGGTGACACCTCTGAGTTTCTTAACTTTTTTCCCTAGAAAGAGCAGTTTAGCTGGCATAGAAATATAGCAGAAAATGAAAATATTTGTCACTTTCGGGAAAATAGCATTTTGGGGATTGAGAAATATAAGACTAGAGAGAAAAAAAAAAAGACCATTGTATCAAGGGTATACACATATACGGGCAATCCATCTTCTTTCTCACCTTTATATAGTACCTAATTTTTACAGTTAGCAGTTAGATCAATCCAGGGGCCTACAGCCTTACATTTGTGTATGAAGGAAACTGCTCCAAGGGAAAATAATTGGATCTGGACTCTGTACTTGTTAAAGGGAGGTGATTAAGGGAAGTCAGAGAGACATTCTGTAAAGGGAAGTAAGTGTTTTGAAGGATGGGATTTTTGCTTTTTTGTTTGGTACTGAGGGGAAGGTTTAAGAGTTGAAACATCTTCACTTGGGTGGGGTGTGAGGGTGTGTGCTCAGACCTGAAGGTATGTGATTGAGAACCAATAGAAACAATAATCACATTTGCCTTATTGGGCTACTTTTTCTAGAACATCTAAGCAGAAATGATTTGTACCTTTTTTTTTCTTTTTCCTTTTTCTTTCTTTTTTGAGAGAGGAAGTAATTTTTAAAACCCTTAACTCTGAGGTCCTTTTTCTCAGAAAGTATGAAAAGAAGAGATCACTAGAATAACCTTGACTTTTTTTCCTGACCAGGTTAACAGTCATGAGTTGGCAGTTAGTTGTTTTCCAGCATTTGGCCAATTCCCTTTTAAGGAAATAGAGATAGTTTCCACCAGTCTAGGTGTTTCGATTTGTGACCCCACAGAGAGAGCTCAGATTTCAGTGGACAGCCATGGCCCTTTCGCATTCACTTCCATACCATCTTGCTCTTAGAATTAGATCTCAGTGGAACTGAACTTAGATACTCTTCTTTAATTTCTTCTACCCTTGGATTTGCCTTGACAAGCTTAGAAACAATATTTTCACTGCTGACCCCTGAGACTTAAACTGTGACTTCTGGAGGGGTAAGGGAAGTTCTAGCAAGACCCTTGAGATGGGACCAGACTTATGTTAACTCAGACCACCAGGGTTCCAATCCTGCATCTGCCGTTTATGAGCTGTGAGGCCTTAGACAAGTTACTCCAGCTCTGGCCTTGGTTTCCTAGGGGCATAATAGCACTTCTCTTGTACTGTTGTTTTAAGAGTGCATGAAGTAATACCTGGAAAGTGCTAGTTCGAACATACTTGGCACCTAGTATGAAGTATGGTGGAAGGGGCCATTCGCCACATTTGCAAATATTCTTGTCTGCTCAGGAAGGTATTGGGATCAAGTTGCGGATTTCGAGAGGCCATCATGATTTGGGTGAAAAGAATCTCACTAACATCACACGCAAGAAAGAATAAATTAGCTTCTTCAAAGTCTTCTTGGTAAGACCCAAAGACTAGTGCAGAACACAGGGAGTGAGGAAAAGGGTCCCCTCAGTTGGATTTCCCATCAGCCTACTGGGATAAGGACTAGGAGTCAGATCTAACTTGACTTAAAGAAAATGAAGATGTGAAAGAAAATTCACACTCTGTATGGATAGGCATACATACATATTTAGCTTTTCAAGTATGTTGTATAAATGTACACGTACTTACATTTTTCACTCGTGTGCTTGTCCGTGTGGGGATATGTACCTACCTTTTGTATGAAAAAAATGACTACATCCAAAGTGGCCATAAATGTATTATCTAGCTCTTGGTTTTACCTCCTATGAGAGTCAGTTAAGTGGGCAGGGCATAAGCTTTAAAAGAATGGCATGGCCTGAGGACATGATATAAACTGATTTAGAACCAAGTGTCTCCCGGATGGCTGACAGTACTTCCCCTAGACCTTGAGCCTCAGCACATGCTCACTGTAACACATCAACAAGCTAAATGACACACCCACAGGCACCGTGACAGTTCCAAGGCTGACCATCAAGGTCAAAAAGTGACTAGGTCCCGATTCATGGGAATCCCCATACTCCTTCCCCAAAATAGCTGTGATAATCTCACTCACTGGCCCGTGAAATTTCCCACCCAGATAAAAACGGCCAAGCCCGTACCTTGGTGCTGCCCTCAGCCTCTGAGATGGCCCCACACTCTGTCTGTGGAGCGTGTTTCTCTCTAAGTAAATCCTCTTCTTGCCTATCACTTTGTCTCTCACTGAGTTCTTTTCAGGATGAGACATCCAGAACCTGAACTTCATTAAGTCCTGACACCAGGCGTGTGTGGTGAAAAGACTGTGGGTTCAAGTTCCAATCTGAGTTACATGGCTTCGGTAGTATTTCTGCAGCCGTCAGCACAATGATGTGTATGTAGGATGTGCCATTAAATTTTGGAGTAAATGGCTTACAAAGTGAAAATTGTAATCATAATACAATGCACCACAAAAACCATGTATCTTTTCCTATGTGTCGTCACTCCATTCTCACTGCTTATGTCTTTTAAATTTCCCATTTTAAAGTTAGTAATGAGAACATTATAGCCATAGCTAACAGAAAGAAAAGAATCTGCTCTTGATATAGGGCAAGCTGGGATAGGGCAAGGCTTCAGGTGCAGGATGGAGAGTCAAGGCAAATGAAAAGACCATTGTATTTCCAGTCCTATCTACTGATCAAGAAATCTCCGAAGTATTAGGTTTCCCATAACTTAAAGAACGTTGTGTGACTTAGGTCACTCATTTATTAAAAAGGAATTCAGTTCTAGGTTTCATAGATTGTCAAGAGATCTTTCTTTCTGCTGTACTCTCTTTATAGAGACAACACTGAACACCAGGATAAAACCTGGAAAACCTTTCAGAAATGGTCAGAATTCCTAAGGTACTCATTTCATCATTAATCATCAATGTTAATTTACACTTTCCCTTTGCTCACATCGGGAAAATATCTACAGTCAGTTTAAAACAGCTTTATTTTTTCAAAAGCCCCATAATGTTATTTTGCTGTGAAAAGTCCAGGTCACTTTATGAGGGGTTTCCATCTGAGCAAAGTTGTCCACACACCTTGCCACCCTGACCACAGCCGATTGGATCAGATGGGCCCCTGACCCATCCTTCCGCTAACGAAGCGGTTTGGTTTCAAAATGACCATGACTGATTCCATCAGTCTCTCTGTCTCTGCATTTTTGAACAGTATATACTAGTTAACAGGAGAACAGGAGCTGGAAGACAGACATGACGGTAAACAGAAGCCGTGAGTTATTCGAACTCACAAGACAGCCAAAGCAACGAGTGAGCAGGGTCTGTGGGGCAGAGCGGACGAGAAGCTAATGATAGTTGGTAAAGAAAGGAGCACAGGAATGGGGGGCAAGCCCAGGGCTGTGACAAGGGCAGGGTGTTCAGGCAGGAAGCCCGTGGTGCATCAGGACAGGCTTCAAGGAAGAACAGAGAAATGATCTGATCACTGCAGGAACTGATACAGTCTCTCCCGTGAGACCCAGGTAACTTCTATTGATAGCTTCCTGCCCTCTGCTTGTCCACTTATATCCTTACAGTGAACTCCCAGGAACCAAGTGAAATAACCTGAGGGTGTTTCTATTTTTTGCACCTTGATCAAGCTTGATACATTGGCTTACAGTTTTATAGAAAACACGCACAAGGTCTAATTGACAACTGTCACTCATGAGGTACATCTACAGACACTACTCAAGGGAGCTTCCTGGTGGCCTAGTAGTTAGGATTCTGGGCTTTCTCTGAAGTGGCCGTACTGAGTCCTTGATCAGGGAACAGAAATCCCGCAAGCAGCAAGTGTGAGGCAAAAAAATAAAGAAATAAATAAAATAACAAGACACTGCCCAAACTGCTTCTATCTTCAAAATAACTCTCTGGTAAAAGTGGGTTTCAAAAACTAAAAATTTAAAACTACATTAATGTAGACAAAAAGAGCTTTAATTGGGTAACTATCAGATTCCACTATCTAAATGAATTTCCCACTTCATTAAAATAACAATGACTTAAACTTCAAAGCAAACTCAGCCCGTTGTTTACCCTGCCACTCTAAGCACATTTTGTAAGATATCTAGATCTTTTTTTAGACATATGTTACTGAGCTTAATTTGTCTTTGTTCCTTTTTAAAGTCTTGATTCACAGAGAACAGGAATGCTTTGAATCTGCTTCCTAACACAATACCTGTGTGAAGAAATGTCTAATCCTGCCTGGGTATGAATATATGGAACACACAAATAAATGTGAAGATGTTCAGAAGAGGCTAGAGGAAATTGGAATACCAAAATGCTCTAAGGGAACTGTGGAATATTTATGAAAATACACGGTTTATTTTGAAATGCAGATGTCTCAGGACCTGGTAATGTAATCACAGAAATGAAAACTGTCTTTAATAAATCTTTTTAATTAAAATCTATTGTTCCAAAAGAAGTATAAATCCTCCTGCAATATTAGAAATAGGAGCAAGAAATGGGGAAAGTATGCCTTCATTCAGATTGCAGCGAAGAGTTATTATTAAGAGTTCCTGGCTATAACAGTTTGGTTTGCTGTTGTTGTTTTCCCCGTTGTTTGTTAAAGCTAAAGAAGTAACATTCTAGTAGACTAATCATAAATTATTTGCCATTATGGTACCCAATGAGATGAAAACAAAAAAAGCCTGTAGCACAAAAATACATCCAATCGCTGATAGGGAGACAGAGTGTGTTAGAATCACTGTCAAAATACATCAATTTTTTTGTTTTTCTTGACTTGCAAGGGCTTTGAGTGGGTGGTCCTCCAGCTCAAAAGACTCAAAATCAATTAATTACAAGAAATAAACCTCTTTCCTCCCAATCTTCAGATTTCCTGTATGAGATCCATGCAGAATGCTTAATAATGAAAATGTATACATGATTGCCTTTGTGAAAAATGCATACATTTCTCTGTTCTTATTAGTCTGCAGTGTCATTAAAGTTTAAGAGCACTAGGCCTTTCAGTTAAACCAGTGCACTAGGGCATAATTGTCATAACATGTCAATACAATGAAATAAACTTATTTCATCAGTGAGTGAGCTGAGGCAAGCAAGGCTGAGCCCCGTCCTGTGTGACAGGGCTATCTACCCTCTGATCCTAGACCCTCCATTGGCCATTGCAAGCAAGTGGGGGCTGGAATGGTCCATGGCTGTGTGCAGGGAAGTTGGAAACCTGCACATCTTGAATCCATTAGCTTGTAGTACCTTTTCTCAGTGATATATTACACTGGGCAAGTACAGTCGCAGGCAAGGGATGGCCATCACTAACTCCTTAGAGTCGCAAATGACCTAACCCTCCTGCAGTAACCACCCACGTGTGGCTCAACTTTTGAAGAGCTTCCAGTCCTGTTTAGATGAAGTTCTGTGGCTGTTTATTTTATTATTATCTGATAATGAGTCTCCCTTGATGATTGCAGCTGCCTGAACAGCAGGTAGGGATGTTAGGAGCCTATTCACATGCTTTCTCTTGTTGGGGATACACAGTCCCAAAGGATGTGTGTGTTCTTCTGTGAGTACATGAATGCTGTGGGCTTTTGTACAAGCTATGCAAGTGGGGCTCTGTATATATAAGGAGAATGATAAGGTGGGGTGTTTCCAATGCTTCTAGTAATCTCTAAAGTCTTGCTCCTGATTCTGTGTGGGCCAGGGTCCTGAGAAGCTGGTTAGAAATGCAGAATTTCAGGTCCAAGCCCACACCCACTGAGGCAGATTCAGCCATTAACATAATCCTCTGGATGCTTAGTATACACATTAAATTTGACATGCATGCATTACGCTAAGGGAAAATATATTTGTTCTTCTCTATAGAAAGCATGGCTTCCACGAAATGTTTTAAGACTGTAAGCAATTGCATGCATTATCTATATCTTCACTGTAAAGATATTAAATAAGGAATATTTATTTAACAGTAAAAATGTGAATACTTAGGGCAAATGTTAGTCTAGAAGTGATTTTCTTGTCCAGAAAACACGTGAAACGGAAATTTTCTATCTTAGAAAAATTATGTCCTCTCAAGGAAATGGGACCACATTGCAGGGCAGACTGGGTGATCAGCATCAGGATGATCCTGCGGTTTTACAGGCGCCTGACCTAAAGAGTGTACTGATCAAGCGATTCTCTTGAATGTACAGATGAATTCTGGGGGGAGTTAGGAAAGGGAACCTGTTGGTCCCAGATGACCGAGTCACCCTTTCTAGTGTCTTAACTGACACACTGGGGTCTCTCAGTTGGTGGCTAGTCCTATTGAGAAAAAAGTAAGAACTGTGCAAAGCAAGTTCATGCTGAATATGATTAACAGCAGCCTATGTTTGCTACAGATCTGTGGGCCAAAGATTTCTTCTCTTTCCACTGCTGTGCTGTGAGCCAGTTGGCTGCTGCTTTGCCCCCCAGAGGTGGATGTGCTACAGTGATATAATGATTCTCACATGAAAACAGCCTTATGAGGTGATATGGGATTCATCAGACTAGAGTGTTCTATGGAGCAAATTGATATTTTTAAAGGATTGGGGAAAAATAAAATGATTAAAATACTATAACATATGAATCTTTTAAAGGGTGGATTTAATGTGAACATAGATATACTGACTTGCATAACTAAGGCATACATTTCCAAATAAAGATGATTCTTTACTAAGTATAAACACCCTCAAACAATCTGGATTATATAAACTATCGATGATATAATAATTAAATGAAAGAATGAGAATATGCCCTAGACAAATTAAACAGCTTGTGAATTTTTACTGCATATTGATGTGTGTATTAAGGAATACATACTCCAAGTGATATATAAGATAAAAAGGAAAGAATTACTTACCTCTAAAATTCCCTTAGCTCCAAGTTTCTTCACATAGTATTTTTTAAAATGTCTAACTTATTATGGAAAGTAAACCAAAATTTCAGAAATATCGGTGCTTTATTGTAGAGTCTAGAATAGTTGTATAAACAGTTAAAACAAGAAGTACTTAAGAATACATATTTTTCATATCAAATTCCCCATTTTTCAAGAAATATTGAAATATACATATAAAACATCACAGAAAACCCTTGTCTTTGACTGCCTACATTTTCTTCCTTAAATATATTGGTGGTGTTAAAGTTTTCTGCATAATTCATAGAAGCCAAGTTGATAGTGTTTTGATTCATGTAGATAAGTTCATGTGATGAAGTTTTTAAACTTAGTTTATTCTTCATTCAACAAATGTTTATTGAACACCTAATACTTGGCAAGCACTGTTCAGTGAACAAAACAGACTCTCATCTATGTAGTTACATCACAGTAATATGCACCTAACCAAGAATTTATATCGGCTTCCCTGGTGGCTCAGAGGTTAAAGCGTCTGCCTCTAATGCAGGAGACCCGGGTTCGATCCCTTGGTCAGGAAGATCCTCTGGAGAAGGAAATGGCAACCCACTCCAGTATTCTTGCCTGGAGAATCCCATGGATGGAGGAGCCTGGTGGGCTACAGTCCACCGGGTCGCAAAGAGTCGGACACTACTGAGTGACTTAACTTTCAACTTTCAAGGATTTATATAGACAGAGTAGACACCAATATTAAAAACAAACAAAACGGCAAAAAAGGAAAAATAACTTCTCTGAGCACATTCAATAAAAAAAAAAATGGGGAATATAGAATCTCAGTGGGGGATGGGTATTCTAAGGTTTTATTCTGGATTATGGTATTTTAAAAAGCAACTTTCAAAGATAGAGGTGGGAAACATTCAATGTAAATTAGAAAGGTAACTAAGATTTTTTTGGGGCATCAATATTTGTCATGGATTAGCAGTAAAACGTCACATGAGATAATTACTAGCTTATAGATAGCTGTGCATATAAACACGCTTATTTGTGTATGTCATGTAGCACGTGTGTGTTTCATATTATGCAATAAATTCAATCCTGCAGAGTTTAATGTGTCAAACTCATTATTTAAATATTTAAAGAGTAAAACTCATTACTTAAATACTAATATGAATTATTTTATAAAACTCTCCAAACTTAAAAAAAATTCCTTTTGGAAATTAAGTAAGTAATTGAAATTTTCCAACTTTGGCTTTTTGCATGAACACTGGCTTTAAAGTAGTATAGAAAAAGATACGACTATCTGCAGCTGAATCATACCAATCCAATCAGCTTATTTGCAGGTAGGATGAGAGCCATTTTTTTTGGGGGGGGGCCATGACACATGGCATGTGGGATCTTAGCGTCCCAATCTAGGACTGCTGTGCAAGCACTGAGTCTTAACCTCTGGATTGCCAGAGAGCTTTCAGAGTCATTTTAGTATAACTTGCAAATTTCTCTTAAAAAATTATTTATTAGCTTATGTCCCTAAGAGCTAATGTATTTACATTGTACACTTACAGAATAAGACAAGATCTCTAAAATTTATTTTTTTGTTGTCCATATTCTAAAATTAAACCTTAAACCAGTTAAATAACAAGGTTGCAAAGATTTGGAATAAAACTCGTCCATACAAAGCTCAAAAAGTAAGCTACATAAAATTACATAGCGAAAACGAGAGAAGTGACAAATAGGGTTAAGTTCTTCACTGATGAAAACATGATCATTGTTTCCTGTCCTTTATGTTTATCATATTCTATTTTTTTTCACAAATACAATAACTTTCATTAAAAATAATTAAGAATTTTCATCAACCTAAGCAAACAGGAAGACTTTTTCAAAGTATATAGAAAATCACAGCTTGGGACTCATTCAAACTTTAATGTCTGTAAGAAGGAATTTTGAAAGCATTAATTAAGAACTTGTTAAAATTTTGTCCAGGAATTCCTGTTTGTGAGAGGTGAATCACATATCTCTAAAGAAGATAATAAGCACTCATCTGAAATTTGTGTTGGAAATTCCGCTTTTTTTAAAGATTGGCTTAAGGAGACACAAAAAGCAGTCTTAGGTAACATTAAGGAAAAAAAACCTGTAAGCTGAAAAAACTTGGTACCTTTACAGTAAGAAAAATGTAAGAATGTGAGAAAAAAAAACTGTGAGAAAAAAGCTGCTAGTAAGAGTTTTTATAGTTTAACGTATTATTGGATATCTTATTTTTCAGTTTAATGGTTTTGTTAGGGTGCGTAGGTGTCTATTTTTTAAAAAGAATTTTTTAAAGGTTTTTTTTTTTGGTTTAACAAAATGAAAGTCCTTAAAGTACAGATACCTAACTTCTCCTGAGAGTGGCAGATAGAAAGACAATACTAATTCCTGTCTCCTTTAGATAGTTATTTTTTAATGTATCAATGATCAATTTACCGCATGATGAATGCAATGTCAGGTGTATTTCCCACCCCAAGGCTAGGGTAAGGAAATATTTTGTGGACTTGTATCATTTTCAGGCAATTCACACCTTCCCACCGCACTTATGAACGAGCCCCTCCCTTTCCATTTAATGTTTTATTTTCCTAGGTTTTACAATTCAGGAATCACCTCACACTTGAGTTGGTCCCTATTGCTACCATTTGCTCCAAATAGAAGAGTCAGGAGATGATAGAAGGATAAACTCTACAAAAAACTGTTCTGCATTTTGTAGGACACAGGCCTTTAAAGGGAGTGGGAAGTGGGATTAAGGAATATATTGAGTCACTATACCTCAGCCTCAGGATGTACTTCCTTCAACTGCTCTTATCAGAGTTTGTAAAAACTCTCAGATTTAGTGACATTCTATCTAATGTGAGGTCACAATGAGTAGAAAACGTGAATTTTTTAAGAAAAGTACAACTAGAAGAATGATTGTTATTTTTACGGAAGAATGACCAAAAGGGAGAATCCCATAAGCTTTGCAGAATCTTATAAAACATGATTTAAATATATGCCTTTGTGTTGTGAATATGGCCTGAAAATGTAAAACTGTTTTTGATTTTCTGCAAGTTGTTTTCCATTGATTTTGAAGTTTAATGTTTCTATCATAATTTCACACCTACTTTGGCACAATTTACAGAAAGAAGAAAAATATAGCATAATATGTATATTTTATTTCTCCCTGTATTTTTTTACATCCTAAAACTTGTTGATTTATTTCTAAGCCTTACAATATGATTTTAGAAACAGCACTATTTCACAAGAATCATTCCTGATTCAGATTTCATTTTATTAATTTTAAATAAGAATAAATGTATAGTCCTGGTATCTAAATTCTTGCTTTTCAATTTTGGGACAGAAGAAATAACACAAGTAATAGAATAATTAAATATTAAAGTGTTCATGATTCTTTAAGGAAAATATAAGTAAGCTTTGACAATTTCCTATACAACAGAGTTAAAGTATACATAAAATTTTATATTTTAAGATTATTAATGCTGCTAAGGAGAGCAAAAAATAAAGAGCTGTAATGCAGAAATTACTATAGAATGTACAACTTGATAAAATTTGAGATTCAAATTAAGAACATCAAATATCAAGACTTAACATTACAATTCATTAATCCATTACAATTCATTAGTCAAATGTCCCAAAGAGAGGGCAGAATGTACAATGAGTATTTTTTGAAAATGAATTGCAAAAAATTAGTAAAATCTGAGAAGACTTCAGAATTGGAAGCTCCAGCTGGGTTTAAAAGGATGGGGGAAGGGATCTTACTAACTAAATATTTGAAGCACCATTTAAAAAAATAAAACCTACCAAAGTCTCATCAGTTCCCCCTGCACAGGCCCACTCTGACTCTATCTTAAACATCTTTTTCTTTGTAAAGACGAAATTTAGAAACACACACACAGGATATGTGGCACTGATGTAGGCCAGTTGAGAAAAATAAACAAAAAACATGGTTCAGAGCAGGATTTCAAATTGTTACACTAAATATAATAACATTTGCAGTCATGGCACTGTTCCATAATAATTTTAAAAGATTTCATTTTACTCATCATCGCCAGCCATTATCTGATCATATTTGACCTAGATATTAATATTTTCATTATTATCCAAGCCCCTTTTGCTCTGTACAAACTGTCAGTTCTGTTCACTGCGAGATTATTTATTTACTTTGGAAATAACTGGAATTCTTTCACCCTATCTTTTTCTCCAGGGACACCCCCACCCCAAGGATTGATATTAAAGTCTGGGGGAGGGGGGGATACAACCCATAAGTACAAATAAACAAAAAAACACCGTGAGATAGAAAAGGGGCCCCTCTTCATGGCATACTATGGGAGAAGAAGAAAAACAAAGGGAAAAAGAAAATGATAATTGTTTTCTCTAAGGCTATTATCTAATGCGAAAGCAAATAGTCAGTCTGGAAATCAGCTAACAGAAGGGGATTAAGAGAGAGATCTGAGCGGGGCTTGATGGCTCGCAGAGCTGTGTCTCCAGCCAGTGATGAGACGCAGGCAGGGCAGCCAGGAGCGCTCCAGATGGCCGGGGAAAGTGGTCGTCTTGGGTTCCTGCAGGGCGCCCGGGGCCCCGGGAAAGCATCACTAGGGAGCTGGCCCCACGTCCAGCCTTCGCCGGAGAGGGCGAGGCCAGGAGAGAGGCGGCCCGCGCGCCCGCGCGCCCCGGCCGGCGGGGCCAGCCCATGGTCAACTTACACTTGACCCCTGTGACCCCCGCACGACACCGATGTCCCCCGCCGCCCGCGCCCGCCGCCCGCGCCCCCCGCGCCGCCGCGGGCCCTCCTCCCGGCCCCGGGGAGCCGCCGCGGCGCCTCGGGCGCGGGCGCGCGCGCTCTCGGCGCCCAGCGCGCAGCGCCCCCGCTGCCCGGCGGCCGCCCCGCCGCCCCGCGCGCGGCGCCTTCCTCGAGAGTGAGCGAGGGCGCGCCAGGCCGACGCAGACGCCGCCCGGGACGGGGGCGCTTCCCCGCGCCCCGCATCCCATTCGTCTGCCGCCGCGGCGACCGCAGGGGAGGGGCGGGAGGCAGGGAGGGAGGAGCGGCGCGCCGCGCGTCCGGGGCTGCTCCGCGTGGAGGCGGCGTCTGGCCGGCGGCCCCGACCCCCGGGCTCCTCGCCCCGCGGCTCGCGGCGACCGGCGCTCGGCGGCCTCGCGGCCAGCGCGCGCGCGAGCCCGCGGTCCTGGACGCGCCGGCCCTTCGGGGGCCAGGAGAGGCGCCGCGCCCTCGGCCCCTCGCCCCGCGGGCCGGCCGAGAAGACGGCAAGTTTTCCTGGCACCTCGGAGCCGGTGGCGGATGGTGGGACTCTCCGGCCTTGTGCAGTGTAAGTGCCCGCGGGCGGGCGGGGACTGGGGGCACTGGGGTGGGAGGGTGCCCTGGTTGTTGCTATTAATTCTCCTTCTGGTGACCGTCCCCTTCGTTTGGGCTGTTCAGCCGGGAGGCTCCGGGCTGTCCCCGTCGCTGAACTAGGGTAGAGCCACGCACCGGGGCGAAGAGGAGCCTCGCGAGTCGCTGCCCGCTGCGGTGACACTGAACTTCACGGGGCAGCCGGGGGTGCCGTTTTCACGCTCAGATTCTCCGCGCTGCTGCCTCCCCCCCCCCGTTTTCTTTTCTCTCCATCATGACAATGTGAGAGCTGGAAGATCATACTTATTCCCACCACCCACCCCCCCGACCGAACCCCCGGGCAAGGTACCCAGGGTGAGGGTGGCAGGTGGCCTTGGACCATCATTTCTTTTTTCTTTTTCTTTTTAAAATATTTTTTTTAAACTGGAAAGTCTGCTTTTGATGGTGGGAAAACTTAGCTCTGGCATCAAGAGAGGAGGAGGAATCTTAACTTTCGAGACCCGGTGGCGACTGCGGTCGGGGTCCTTAGAGCAGTCCCCGGGCGCTTTGTGTCCACCCTGCGAACCCGCCCTGGTCTTCTTGGGCACGCGGGGTGCTTGGGTGGGAAGCCCCTGGAGGACAGGCCAAGCCCCCCGCCCCCGAACTCTAGTGAGGTCTCTAGATCCGACTGGCATCCGCGACGGGCTTAGGGCTTTGCCGCCCGGTCTGGGTGGGCAGCGTCCCCGCGGCCCAGACCTCCGCGCGCCGGGGGCTCCGGCGCCCTGGCCCTTTGGGGGTTCCCTGCGCAGCCTCGATGGGGGCGCCCGTCTCCTCTTCAGAATGGGGAGCCCTGTGCTCGGCAACGGAGCCCCCGCCAGGCGGAGCCCGGACGGAAAAAGCTGCGTCCCGGGGATGCAATTCGTTTACCCGGCCCCAGCGCTCTCTTTGGGGGGACAGAAAGGACTGGGGTGATCGGTGCACCCAGACCCCTCTCCCTGGGCGGATCTGATGCTGGCTAGGACCCCCTTAGGAAAGACAATTCGGTGGGTACAAGGCGCTTAAATCCGTTTTTTTTTTTTTTTTTTTTTGAAAGTTTTTATGGAGGTTGGGGTGGGGTAAGTCAACCCTTGGAAAAGTTTGAGTACAGATTCCAGGAAGTAGGATGTGAACCCAGACTGTTACTAAAAATAGCCCGATTCCCCCCCCCCCCCCCCCCCCACTCCCCCCGCGCTTTTCAAGTTTGGAGAATTTGGCTGCGGAGCCTTGCAGCCCTTGTTTTCCTTATTCCTTGCAAAGCGTCGTGGCGGTTGAAATCTTTTGAGCACAGCTATTCTTCAAGATCTGGGCATCTTAAAGCCCAACTCGCCTCAGCCTGGCACCAGAGTGTCCCTTGCAGGAATAGCCAGTGTCCCCCGCGGAGGAGCTCCTGAAGACCAGTCCCAAAGTCCAGGGCCGGGGAGTGAAGGTCAGGAGTTGGGGGGAGGCCACTCCAGAGCAACTTGATGTGCTTCATGTCACTCCGGGCCCCCTTGAAATTTTAACTTCGCTCCCTCTAATTAATCTGCCCAGGGCCTTGATATAAATGGCTGCCCACAGCAGCTGCAAATTGATGTATCCCCTGATAAAGGTTGGGTTGCTGACCAAGGCGTTTTCTTTTTGTACCTTCTGTGTGAACTGAAATCTGTTTTACAGGTTCCGCCCCCCTCTCCCTGCACCCCCCCCCCCCACCCCGTCTCCTTTTAAACATGTGTCCCATTTTTACGTGCACCCAGTGGCTTTGATTGTCATAACCCTCCCTTTGCTTAGAATGAGAGGGAACCTGGGCCTGTGCCCAGTGAGTCCACACTCGCTAGAATACAAATTGATCAGCTTTTCAGTGGTAAACCGGTAGTGTCGGGGGTCTTCTTTAGTTTTTTGCAGCCTTTTGCCTGGACCATGTGAGCGTTTTGTTGTGCCCAGTCTCTGCTGTCATACAGTTCCTTAGAAATGTGAATAAACAGAATTGTTTCTTAAACCACCCTGGACCAAACCCAGATGCTTATGTCAGATGTGATGTGTACAAAGAGAAGCAAATTTATGATTCTCTGGATCTTTCCCCATTGTTTATTCTTAATGTCAATTCTAGTTTTAACATTGTAGGGGCTTTCAGGTAGCATGCATGGGACAGTCTGATTTTCTTTTTCTTTCTTTTTATGGGTGGTTATTTTTAAAGAGACAGCTGACAGTCTCACCCAGTGTTTAACCTAGGCATTTTTTGCAGCCAGGAAGGATATTGAGGAAGTTGAAGTCTAACATTGCTTTATCTGTACCGTATTTAGCATTTCTTTGGCTTATTCTTTCAAAAGAAAGAATTTCCACGAAATAATCAAGGAATCAGGCTCATTCTGGGTGTATAGAAGCTGACTTTATCTGCGGTCATACTAAGAGAAGAACTTTATGTTAGAAGACTTTGTGTAAGCATTCATAATTTTTTGTAAACCATTTAGACAGCAGTCAATTTATTTGAAATGCTAAATACTGAGTGGGAGAGTTTGAGTATGGAGTTTCTCCAGTGTCCAGTTCATATCTAATAAAAGAAGTGGAAAAAATGGTGCATTTTTTTCTTTAATGTTTGGACAGCTCAAAGCAGCCCAGAAATCTTTGAAATACTATTTTCCTTTATAGCTTTAGTCCCTGTGACTCACTAATATCTGCTAATAATTTGATTTAAAAATGATCCTTAAAAGGGCTTTCCTAATAAGACACATTCTTCTTGTAGTACAATGCAAACTGCCCTATCAAGTTGCAAGCTGCTGGAAATGGTAGGAGAGTACATGTTGCAGCTACAAGATTGCAGCTTTATATTTTTACAATTTTCCCTTTCTGAAGAAAAGTAAAATATTGTTCTTGATGCTAGATTTTAATGATGAATTCTTCCATCCAGGGTGTTAGTATAAATATTTGCAGATGAAAGGACACTTCATAAATAGGAAAGAAGTACACAAATGTAAGGTGCCATTATCATTTATTTTATTATAAAAATAGAAGCTTATTTTATTGTTAAAAAAAAAAAAAACTTTTCTTTTTTTCCGACATTGAAAAGGGATCACGAGAAAGAAATGCTTCCAATAGGAATGCTGGGCAGTGGTTGTCAGGTTAGGACATTCTTCACTGTCAAATCGTGTTTCCCACTTCTTTGATATGAACATCAGCTGACAGGCTCTGAATGCAAACCCTTCTTCATTGAGGTTTTATGCAGGCAGCATAGCCCTTCATAGCGAAGCAGTCTCAAAAATTGGCACCTGCAGGATTTGCATGTGAAAAAAATGATTCAGTTGCATTTTACTGGAGTCTATTACTGTAAGTTAGGTAGGTTCAGTGAGAAAAGGTATTTGTTGATGTTTGGACATTTAAAAGTTCTTTGTTTTAGGGACACCTTATTCATCATCCAGTGACCCACAGACTTTATTGATAGCAGAAGCAGGGAGAAGTGATCTCTGGCTTTATAGAGGTTATTTAGTATGAAATGGTGTTATTTTTAACCGTGTGCTTACAGAGTGCACTGCATGCATGGTTAATTTTTAAAATGTTCCTTAAAATGATGCCTTCATACAACTTTCAGAATCCATCAGAAGTTAAACAAATACATAAAATTAGGTGAACATAAATACTCTGTGAAAACAACCTAGGATTTTAGGAGTTCAGTAAGTTAAAATCTATAATAAAGAAGTTAAACATTTCATAGTTCTGAATTTCTTTACTTGTT
Source organism: Budorcas taxicolor (assembly GCF_023091745.1). NCBI lineage: Eukaryota > Metazoa > Chordata > Mammalia > Artiodactyla > Bovidae > Budorcas > Budorcas taxicolor. The sequence continues at coordinate 85,312,194 of NC_068923.1, forward strand.
AAATAATTTGTCACCAGGATGCCTTTTAAAAATGCCATATTTGACCCTTTTATGCAAAGTAACTGACAAATATTAAGTCAACTAAAATACCTTTGTGAACCTCAGAATATTATCCATCAATGAGAACATTTCATCCAGAATAAGTTATTTTTCATTATCTAAAGAGACACGTTCCAACTTCACTTTTTTACAGCCATTAATATAAGAGTTCCTAAATAATGTTTAAAGAACAGTGAACATTTTATTAAAGCAAACATTAGTTCAGTTTAATGGAGGTAATTGTAAGTGATAAGACAGAGCAGGTTATCTCTGTGTTGTTTAAACAGAAGGAGCTACTTTGCACCGTTTCCAGTAGCCATCTGTAGAAGAGAAGGGTTTGCACCTGTCTGTCCACACTAATTATAGATTAGGGCCAAAGAAATGAAATTCGAGGAGGTTTTCAGCTAATGAAATCCATACAGATTTTATTGTAAATGTGTTTTATGTAAAGAGGGTGATGGTTGAGTTATGAGTGAATAAATTGCTATGTAGCTGCTAGGCACTTGGTTTTGAAGCACAATTCTGCTGCATTAACCTTTGATATTAAAAAAAAAAAGAAAGACAACTTAGACACGGATGCTAGTCTTTGTTTGGCATCCATAGCTACAATTTAGTGAGCAGCAGTGAGATTCAGTGTGCAATTTTAAAATGTACTGTAAAGCAGCTTAAATGTTAAGAATATTCTAGTATTTTGAAATGCAGATGAAGTAGAAGGTAGGTTTTAACTTATACATATAAAGCATTAGGAAATCCGAAAGCTTTTTTTTTTTTTTGCATTTCAGTTTCACATACATGAGAAATTAAAGCAAAATGAGTGAGGAATTCATTCTGCAATAAAAGGTCACATGAATCTCTACCACATCTGTTTATAGTAATTATGAACATAATTAACATAAGAATTACAAATGAAATAATGACAAGCTGAGCAATGAGATATTATGCCATAATGGTCATATGTTGGAATTCTCACATTATAGCACACTAGAATTCACATACTCAAAGAAAATGCTAGATTTTTATCCGAATTAATGCTTCAAAACTTATCTGCTTGAGACAGATGGACTTCTTGCTTTTATAGGAAGGTAACCTATTATTAAGAAAAGAACTAGTTGAAATTAAGATTTTAGTCTCCAGCCTGGCCTTTAAGACAGCTGTGATTATAGAAACCACTTCCTGTTGTACACTTATTCTATGATTGTTCTTGATTATTATATTGCTTTTTTCTAAATTGAAAGCTTTGCAGCAAAGTGTTTGCTTTGGAAGAAAGTCATGGATTCTTCCCATTTGAGAATTGGTTGATCTTTTCTGTAACTGTGAGCCAAAAGTCAGTGAACAAACAAGGTATTAATAGAAATAGTATGTCTTTACAAAACAAGAACACTGGCAGATAAGCTGTTGTGCAGTTTTCTTCATACCTTCAGTGTCTGGATGCTTTTTAAAGAAAAATGTAAGCCTTTTCTGTGGAAGTAGTCCGGCTTTGTTTGTTTTATAAATAGCATTTTTTCAAAGCGCATGTAATGGAAAAATCAGTTGGCGTTTCTAAGTTGTATTTTTTACTTCCTAGAGTTGCATTGGATTTATAAACATGTGTCTGTAATCTTTGTCCAAACTGATCTACCTAATATGTAATAAAGGGGCAGGTATATGTGATTGCACCTGGTTATCCTGAATGCAGGTTTCTATAGCAGCTAGAGAAAAAGTGAAAGGTGACCCTTTATGAGAGCTTTAATGATACTCTAGAAGTCTGTTGTTACATTTAAAACATGTAAGAATGACAGATTTTCACTCATTTAGAGTGCACTCGATTTGGTAACATTTCCTGCCCAAGGGCCTCCTCCCTCTCTTTGCACCCTTCTGTAACTATTGAACCTGCTCACTTTTTGAAGATTTACAGGGAAGTAGTACCTCCTCTTCTCAGTGATACCCCGAGGTTTTCCACATGATTGGATTACTGGTGGATTGTGGCAGAGCCCTTTTCATCTGACATTCATTGCATGACAAGATTTTTCACACATGCCCTTCCTCCACCAAGGCCTAGCTTTTTGCACTTTACCTGACCTATCAGGTTTCCCTTAATTGTTTTCTTGGAGTGGTGGGAGCTTGGGGGCCAGAGGATCCACTGCTCCTAAAACTTTTTGAGCAGTGGATCCCAGTAGTTTGGAGGGGAGTGCTTGATTCAACAGTTTGCTGTTGTGGTTCAGGGGCTCAGTTGGCCCCCTCTTTGTGACCCCTGCCTCTCCTGATTTTCTTAAGGTCTTCTTCAGATTTGTCTGCTCTCAGAGGTGGCTTGCTAGGTCCCTTGGACTTTGGTGTTGATGTTTTTCTCTAATCACGAGCCTTATTTCCCCTTACCCCAAACTATCGAGCCCCCATGCATAAACTGTTTTACAATCTGAAGTTTCACTGCAGCAGGGGCTACCGTGTATGTCAGGAACAGTTCTGGAGTTTGTTGGCTTCTTTATTCTGAACTCACTCTTCATACTGACATGAGCTTCTTAAGTAAGCTTCAGTGCCTTGAAATGCAACATGACCAAATAAATACGCCCTCTCCGCCCCCCCCCCCCCCAATAAAATAACCTTTGCTGCATTATTTGCACTCCATTAAGGATCTGATCAGATGTACACGTTGGCTGACGGGTGCATTTAAAAGGGGAAAGGGGGCTCCCAGGAGACCACTCAGGTGTACCTCCCTGCAGACCCTGATGGGGGTGGAAGAGGCACTCTGGACTGGGAGGAGCGCTAGCTCCCTGCTTGGTGTCTGATTGATTCCCCGGCTCTGGGGTTGGGGGGGTGGGGGTGGGGGGTGAGAGCTGTGGAGGCAAGCTCAAGCCGGGATTGATTGCCTCGATTTCAAATTCCCACCTCCAAAATAGACTCTCAGATGTACACACAAGGAGCCCCCACCGCCGGCACAGTTTCTGGAGGTGGAGCAGGTGTCTGAGAGTCACCTGTAGCTCCCAGTCACAAGTGGGTCTTCTCCCGGTGCCGCTGGCCACGCGAGGTTTCCGCTGGGACCACCTTGACAAGCCCGGGGAGATGCCAGCGTTTGTATCCGCCTCACAGCCATCTCCGTGGATGTGGGCAGGGGGCTGGAATCTAGTCTTGGAGCCAGCCAAGAAAGGGACGAGAACTCCCACTTGAGGTCGGTCGGGAAGGGCTGTGTCGCTGCCCGTGAGGACTCCCTGGGTTTGCTGGGCAACTTGGGTCTGTCTGGATGGAGGTCACACGGTGACTGTCTCGTTGTTAAGCTCCTGCAAAAAGCGGGCTCTGGATGCCCCTCTGACCTTGACAGAACCTCCCGGAATGTTAGCATCCCGGCTGCCTCCGTCCGCCATCCCCGGAGCAAGGGAGAAAGGCAGTTTGCTAGTCTGGGTGGGGACAGACTGGGGTAGGGGACAGACTGGGGTAGGGGGGAGACAGGTCAGCCTCGGCCAGCCTGGGGGCGCCTCGCTCGCCCCTCTTGCCCCCCGAACCCCCCGCCCCTGCCCTGCCGGTCCCTGCTCCTTCGCTGCAGCCCGCGTCTCCGGTCCCCCCTCTCTCCCGCTTCCCCTGCCTCTCCCGCGCCGTCTCACACGCACCCTCTGTTTATTTTCCTGCCTCCATCTGGGCCCTGCTGATATTGTAATCACCCCGATGCACGCCGGCTCCGCTCGGCTCCCTCGTGCGCCCGCACACTCACTCACACACAATGTGCCATCCCGACAAGCCTCTGACTTCTGATAAGCTCCGATGTGTGTTTAATGAATACAAAGCCGCGGTCCGGGGGCCGCCTGCGCTGCGGCGGCCGCCTCTCCTGCGCTGCTTTGCCAAGAAGGTAATCTCGGCGGCCGGGGGGGCCGGGGGCCGGGGGGCGGGCCGGGAGGAGGGGAGGGGTGGGGGGCGGGATGCAGGGGGGCGCGGGGAGGCGGCCTTTCTCTTTTCCTCTCCCCCTTCCCAAACGATTCAGAAGTCGATAAGACCGGGAGAAGTGAAGATGTACCACGTTATCTGTCGCTCCTCTTAGCTGGCGGAGAGAATTTACATTTCAAGATTAGCAGAGGGAGGAAAGAGAAATCTGCCTTTTGTTGTGTGGGGTGAGGAGCAGGCATCAGCCCTGGCCTGGCCGCTATCTCCCATCACCTCTGCTATCCAGACAGGACTCACCGAGGTGAGATTACCGGAGGGCCTTATCTTTCCTTGGGTTTCGGTTTTTTTTTTTTTTTTTTTTTTTTTTGCCATTCTAAATAGGTTTAAAGGAGACTGGATAAAGGGCGGGGGTTGGGGGGGGGGAACAATGGATTACGGTATTGATGGGATGCTGAAGCCTTTGGATGAAGAGGGGGAAAGAAGAAGCTGCTTAACAACTTGATTAGTTCCATTTTATTTTGATGTTAAGGTGAGACTGTGTCCCTTCTTTGCATTCAAAGTCTGTAGAACTTAAGGGAAAATCGCAATGGCTTGAATGCCTTATATTCTTTTCGCCCCCACCTCCTGCCCTCCTTAGCACCGTCTCCCTTCTTATAACAAGAGTTTCATTTATCCCTTATTTGTAGGATTGATAAACCGAGCAAAATCGGTTGAGGCTTTTGGAACTGATCATTTGTGTTTGGTTCGGTGTGACATGTTTTGAATGGGTGGTGAATTGATGCTAATGGTAGTACTTGGATGAGTGAGAGGAGCAAATGAAACATACTTTTAATGTGGAATTAGTTGATTTTATAGTATGATTTCAACTAGGTCCAGAGGGAACAAAAATCAAGACTGTAAGGTAGATTTGCATGTTGAATTTAAACTATGGGATTTCCCCCCCCCCCCCCCCTTAGAATTGGTTTAAACTGAAAATAATTTTAAAATATTTAATAAACCTGTTTAATTTGAAACATGTTAATACAGTTGAGTGTGTTTAAAGATTACAGCATCAACTTTAAAAGGTTTTTAAAATGGGTAAAAGTGGGAAAAACAATTGTTTTGCTTCCTACACATAGTCAGGATAACTATTTTCATAGGTAAATATGATCCAGTAACTAAGAGCCTAATTAAAATTTGTTTGAAAGCAGGGGGGCATGTTTCCTTGTTGACAGCAGCAGATCGATTGGGTAAGACAATAGAGTCCCATTATTTCACTTCCGTTGACTGAACATATTGACATTTCAGGTTTGCTCTTACCTCAGTGAGCATGATGAGACACTGAAATTCACAGTCCAGCTGGCCGGAGTGGCACATATATTTACTGTATGTCATTTCTGCCTGGGGTTACCTTGTCACCCAGGCAGAATGAGAATAGACAGCCTGGAATCCTTCAGAAGGATAGAGATCTTTTGCTAGTGAGCTGACAGAGAACATTTCTTAGGGACATCTTTAATTTCACTTAGAATCAGGGGTAACAGATAAATATGTGATATAGTTTTATTTGAAAATCTGAGGAGCTCCTTAGCTGTCAGTCCTTGTATTTTACATATAGGAATACCCATTTTCAAGCTTCACCTTTACCTTCCAGAGACATTTACATTGAATGGGTTGGTCACATCTTTCAGATAGCTTGTGCTCAGGTGACATCCATTTTTGTCCAGTTGGGGATATTCAAGCACCTGCTAAATCTGTATCTGTTTAAAGAAATGTGTAAGTCCCCTTCAAAAAGAGGGTCTGGCTTTCCTTTTTCTGTGGGTGGAATATGAAAGCAGAATGTGTATATTTTACGTTCATGTGACTGAATAGAAAGCAGTATGGATAGATAAACATGTGTATTCTAAGCAGTGACAGAGAAAATACTCAGTATTCTACGTCTTAGTGTAATCTACCCTTTTACACATTTTCCATAGTCTTTGGATAATAAAACTAAGTTTTAGGCAGACCTTGAGTCAAAGAAATTTGAATTGTATGAAAAGTGAACATGGGAAAAACCAGAGGGGACTTAATGTATTTTTTTAAAGTTCAGTGAAAATATAAAACTATTATGAATATGCCTTATATCCAGCAGTTCTTGTCATCAGGTTAGGCAATTGATGCCCTTTACAACATTTTGAACAAAATAGTCCTTTATACCATTTTCATGAAAATGTTAGGTTTCTGTTAGATCAGCAGGTACTGTTGAGATGAAAGCCATGTGTAAATTTTCAGAAGGCCAAAAGTGTCAATTCAGAAAAGGAAAGTGATAAGAGAAAATGCAATCAGTTTTCCTGTTTTCAATTTGTGCAGGATTTGAAGAGCTGTTTTGTTAAACTGCTACATCTGCTCCAATATGAATATTGAACTACTTCCACTAAAAATAACAGCCTATAATTTGGAAGCTACTGCAGTCTTTTGTTAATGTGAGTGGGTTATTTAAAAACAAAAAAAAAACCAAAAAAAAAAATAAAAAAATAAAAAAGACAATTTTCTATTCTGACAATCTCTTGCCTAATGTGCATTTTCATTTGTTGGCACTTTTATCCTCAGCAGATAAATGGTATTATGCAATTAGGACCTCATCTCGTTTGACTATGAAAGAGATTTCCATAGGTGGAAATCCTTGTAATATAAAATGGTTTCACATAAAGCAAAATTTATTTTAAAGTAACCTGTTTAAATGAAGTTACTTAAATTGAGAGAGTTATTCCTTACATTCTCTAATACTCCAATTTTTAACTTATTGCTGACTATTATAACAAAGTTAACACTATTCCATTGCATACTGGGCATTCTGTGATTTATTTCACCTTTAATATACCTGTAAATGTAAGTTTAAATTAATCAGGGATATTTTACCTAACAGGGCTTTCAGAATAATTTTTTTCATGCTTAAATAAAATGATTAAATTATGCTTGAGTGCCTGCATACAAAAGCTTTAGCTTCTATAGTACTGCTAATCAAATAAGTTTTATGGACAGGGAAAGCACCACATTAGAGAAAAATTGGATGCATTTTACTAGTGACATTTCTAGGAAAGACATGTTTAAAAAATTACTCAATATTAATTAAAAAGAACTCTAACATGAATAACAATAATAAAAATAATACTTTATCCCTACAGAAAGAAAATAAATGGCAATACTAGTCATACAAAACTGGACATAGAGAATTAAGGTAGAAGGAAGACCTATAAAATTTGGATCAGGTTTAATATTGACTCCATCCACAATTGCAGTTGGGTGGACTTGTGGTATAGTAATTTGTCTAGGGTGAAGCATGATCACTGCTTTGGGTCAATTAGAGGCTATATAGCTTGTACCTTCACAGTTCAATTGCCAGACACACTCACTCTTCAAAGATAAACTGAGAATATTTTCAAAGGATACGAGGGAAAACAGAAACTGTGACACATTAGCATATTTGATATTAACAAATGTTTCTTCTGAAACACCAATCGAAAGAAGAGGTTTTTTGAAGAACAGCATTGTATATACTTGTGATCACATGTACAACTGAGAATAATTCTTATAAAGAATGTAATTTCCAATTTGAAGCCCAGTTGTGGCATGTTGTTGCTGGCATAATGTCAGAGATTTGGGTATATTCCTTGGTGGGTATATTGTCTGGTGTAGCCCCAATCACTTTGCCACTCTCAAGAAATGTCACCGGAGTCGTGTATCAGTGAAGAAGGTTTATTTCACAGACACAGCCCCATCACTTTTTCTGTATGGCCTTCTAGTGTGTTGTTTCTGTGTTGAACCGCAATCGGTGTTGAAGCCTCAGTACCTTATCTGACATGAGCAGGGAAGAGCTTCCTGTGACTCTTTTCAGAATGTCCATACTTGATCAAGTCATGTTCAGGCTTTTATATCAGAACTGCTGAGAAAGTAATGCCCTGTGGTTGAGGTTTAAGGTGTGAGATACTTTTGTTTGAAAACACTTAAAACCATCAGTCTTGCTTAGAACCACTAACATTTTCACTAACTGTAAGAGACCTACTTACAATCCCTCTGCTTTGATAGTTCTAATTGAGGTTACCTGTATAATGGAACTCGTGAAACAGGTTGGTTTTTGTGGGCTCCATATTGGCCAGGGTCCCTAAGACAAGTCTGTACTTGGGTGAATGGGGCCTCTAGGCTTACAGCTCTTGTTGGCTGTGGAGAGTACAGGTGTAAGGCTTTCCTGTCGTGTGTCCAACAGTCTGAACACCTCCCAGTGCCTTATGGAACGTGATTGACTAGATGCATTCATCTTTTAACCCGGGGCTTCGAGGCGTTCGAGGGCTGCCACCTAGTTGTTCGTCTTGGGAGAAGGTAGGGAAGCTGGCAGACGTTGGAGAGCCACTGTGAGCCTGGCACTCACCTTCACAGATAGTGTCGTCACTGATTTTAAGTAAATGGTTAACCAGCATTTCACTTTCTTCGTTTCAAAGAGATACAGTCCATCACTCTAAAACTAGCTTTAGTTGCTCTTCTGCTTTGACCTTTTGCTCCAGTTTGGAACACTGAGGTTTCCTTATGTTCCCCAAATTTAATTAACTGCTCTGTTCCCAAGGTCTAACAGAGACATATTCTCTGAATACTAGACTTGATGTGCTCTTTAGCAGTCATGAGCTATACATCCACTGTTTTCCTTATGTTTGCCCTTGCCCCCAACCTAGGAATCAGAGTAGGCTCCCGGCTAGCAGATATCCTAGGATATGCCCAAATGTATGCCACTCTATATGCCCCTTCCCAGGGGGCGCTAGTGGTAAAGAACCATCTGCCAATGCAGGAGACATAAGAGATGCAGGTGCGATCCCTGGATTGGGAAGATCCCCTGGAGGAGGACTTGGCAACCCACTCCAGTATTCTTGCCTGGAGAATCCCATGGACAGAGGAGCCTGGTGGGCTACGGTCCATGGGATCACAAAGAGTTGGACACGACTGAAGCAACTTAGCACGCTTATGCACTCTGTATCCCTCATCCTCCTGATGCGGGTTTTTCCATTACTGAATGCTGTTCTGTCATCAGAATGCCGCCTTCCTGCATTGTACGTGGCCTTGGGACCTCTCTCTCTGCTGGTCTCATTCAGCACTCCAGGGCCGTCTTCCGCTCCATGTTCTTAGTCCCTGCGGCTTGGCCCGTCTCAGGCAGTTTGCTCACTCTACTCCATCTCAGCATCTCCCAGTTGGCTGGGTCCACTTCCTCGTCACGACTAAGAGGAGAGGGAGTCTGGACCATCTTGAACTTATAACTGATTATGTAGCATAAAGCACTCTGTTAGGAAACGAAGGACCTCGTGTGTGTGCATTCCCCGGGACAGGCAAACTGAGGTTCCCCTTCCAGTTCAGTCACTGACTTGCTGGGTGACCTCGGGTGCACTCCAGCTTCAGGAGCAAATGATGGGCAGACTTTTCGATCACGAGGCTTCCCAGCTCTCATCTGTACAGGTCTACCTAGCATATTATGAGTAGGCTTTCAGGAATTTCCCGTGGTTAAGAAAATGAAAAAACAAATCCTTATATTTTCATTTCTGAGTTGGGGGTACTACTAATCTGCATACCACTGGGAAATAGAATCAGGGCAGAATGTCCTCAGCTCCCCACTGTTCGTTATAAAGAAGAGGTGTGGAGAAGACTGTGCCATTTTTCTCATAGCCATCCTGGATCTCAGATGATTGTGTGAGATTTTAGTTGTTACTACAGTCCTTTCAGAGGTGAGTGATGGAGGAAAGAATCTTTCTACAGAGTGAGAAGGAACTGAAACATTTTAGGTCTTGCACAAATAAAACAGCCTGTATACTTGCCCCTCACCTCGCCTAAGGTGAACTTGGTGCCTGGGGCCAGGGCTGAGGGACTGAAGGCTCACTTTAGTGCTTACCAGGCTTTTCCTGCACCCCACAGTCTCAAGGTTTGGACCCAAGTCACTGGAGATTTAGAAAATGACCTCTTTAAACCATTTTTGGAGAGAACCTGGTAAGTAATAGCTTGTTTAAACCAACAAGGGCACCTTATCATTTTTGCCTAGGAATCAGATGTTAAGTGCAAAAGACCAAGAAGCTATCTGTTGTCTGAAGGAACAGTCTGCTGTTGCTTCTAAAAGTGATGGAGAGACCAGTGACTACCAATGACCCTGATTTTTGTACTTTGACTTAAAAAATGGACCTTGTTAAAAGTTTAATGCTAATTTGTGAAGTTACTAATTGTGAACCTGGGCTGGATTTCTTTGGAATATAGGAACTATTACATTTTTATACTTCTGATTTGATTAAGCCCTTTGTCATCATTCAGGATGGCAGTGGAAACTTGTGCTGTTTACGAGGAAGGACATGGAAGTTACATGAGGTTCATGTGTCTCTAGAAATGGAAACCACAGGAACCACTGTTGCTTCATAGGTTGTAGAAAGTTTTTGCGTTGGCATTTGAAATTCGGTGGGAGGCCAAATTCAAGTTCTTTGTCATAAAAGTGAATGTCTTAAAAGTATGTATGCCGTGAACTGTTGAGACCTGACTTGACTGAATTGAATACTACATCAGAGAAATAATAGGGAAAATGTTACCAGGAGATGTAATGGCAGTTTGTCTAAAGATAAGCTATCCAGAGTTATGGGGCCACTAATGACAGAGGAGACGTTGCCAGCCCATTGATGAGCTTCGCTGTGGCCAGCTCTAGTAGAGCTCCAGGAGAGAAAATTAGCTGATGTTAGTGTTTGGGACGTCCTTTCTGCTAGACCTTGTGGGGAGTATACCTGAGGACGTGCAGGTTAGAGATGAGAGGGGTATTAGGGAAGTAGATGATGGTACCCGCAAAGACTGGCTTAAGGGTTGTGCCAGGGCGCTAGCATAGCAGCATTGCTGTGAGCATTTCAAATGCACATCTAACTTGGCATGTGGAATATCAGCAATTGGGAAGTCCTCTCCTACTGAACATTGTGGTAAGCATGGTGCAAACTGTGCTTTAAATACAAGGTCTTAGGAAGCTGGTTCCTCTACTTTGTTAAAACTAGATGGACTATACCCCTTCCCCTAACCTGAACATACAGAAAGATGTGAGCTGTAAGACAGGTCATGAAAGACTGCTAGTTTATTTTCTGAATCTATGCATATGTTATGTACACAGTGATGAGCAAACACAGCTGGGAAGAACAGCAGATGATATTGGGACTGGAACTGTGGTGTTTATCAGACTGATATAGTAATCCTTCTTTCCTGTGAAAGTGTTCTTTTCAAGTGATGTTAGAATTCTGTAACTTTTATCATGTGTCAGGCAACTTTTCTTTATTGCCAAACCTCTTTGCCTACCTGTCACACATTTTCATCTTCATCTCTAGCTAGGTTTATTTAGAAATGATATCCACACTTGACCTCTGATGGGAAACAAATGTGGAGAATGAATTCAAATCCTTTTGTTTGAATCAGGGTAGGTTAGGTGCATTCAGGTCTAAATGGAAAGTAAATGTGATCAGTCGCCATTGACTTATCCATGTCAAGCTTTGAGTTGGCAAGAGAAAGTGGGTGTAAAATATCAGAGAAAAACATAAATGAAAAGCAATAAAGTGAGCAACCCATTAAAGCTAATTTGACTGTCTTAAAGGCATATGTTGTTGGGGGTAGCCTTGGTAATGAAACATTTTAGAATATTTGAAAGAAAATTAAGGTTTTTGCCTTTGGTTGTAAACCTGAAACAAAGTAGCAATACTTTCCCATATACTATCATAGGATTGGGAGGTGGCGCGGAGGCTGCCCAGTCTGGGTTCAGGCCCTTCCATTCATCGTCTTAGCATTGTGAAACCAGAATTTTTCTGTTCTTTATCACAAATGCTTTCTATATTAGAGACACAGAACAGGTAGTGGACCCAGTTCCCACTGAATGATAATAAACCCACTCAGGACAAATCAGATAGCTACAAAAGATGAAGAGGCTTTATTATTTGCTGGTTAGATGGTATAATAAATGAGATTTAGGAGTGAATTGAAATTTTAAGTTTGTTTTAAGAGAGGTAGGAATTATCAAGGTGATGTTATTGTAATGGGGTTGTGGGCAGTTATAAAGTAAGAATGGTGATTGGAAAAGGTCTTGGGAGAGGTATGTTGGGTGGGGTGGGTAGAGGCAGAGAGAGAATAAATTAACGTGGATCCAGCAAAAAGGACCCTTGGGTGAGGCTTGGGAAATAAGCAGCAAGGTCATAAATGTTTGGACTACCAGGCATTTGATTTAAGCTTTGTCTTCTCAGTAAGCCAGAAGTTTAAAAAAAACTTCTGTGTCTAGTGGGACCCCTTAGGACTGGGAGGTGGTGTGGAGGCTGCCCAGATTGTTCATCCTCTTAGCACTGAGAAACCAGAATAGTTCTGTTCTTTATCACAGATGCTCTCTATATTAGGTTTCCCAGTTGAACTTTTTTTTTAAAATTGGAGTATAATTGCTTTACAACGTTGCATTAGTTTCCACTGTCCAGGGAAGTGAATCAGCTACATGCACACGTGTCCCCTCCCACGTGGACCCCCCTCCCATCCTGGCCCCCGTTCCACTGTCTAGGTGTCACCGAGCACCCAGCTGAGGTTCCTGGGCTTCACAGCAGCTTCCTACCAGCTGTCTGTCTCACCCATGGTAGTGTACATCTGTAACTCGAATAAAGAATGCCATGGTAAAATAGACTTTAATAAAACCAGAGCAGAAAAAAATAAAAAGGCAACAGGAAATCATGGACCCAGTTAAAGTTGTGTTTCTGAAGACTTGGTCTGATTCTGGTGGGCCAGATTGGGGTGGATGGAATGAGGGAAGACCAAGGCCAGGTAGGGAACTGGCTTTGCAGTAGTTTAAATGTTAGATATTTGTAGAAGAATGGCCAGAAATGGGTTTGTGGGATAAGGAGGAATAGGCAGATGCTAGAGACATTGCAAAGAAAAATAATTAGTACTTGGATATGGCTGAATTTAGAGAGGGGGAAGTGATGACAACTCAGATTCGATGTCCATTGTATTTAGCTTGCCAGAATTTGGGCAGTGAAGTGAAATGAAAGTCGCTCAGTCGTGTCCCTTTGTGACCCCATGGACTGTACAGTCCATGGAATTCTCCAGGCCAGAATACTGAAGTGGGTAGACTTTCCCTTCTCCAGGGGATCTTCCCAACTCAGGGATCGAACCCGGGTCTCCCACATTGCAGGCGGATTCTTTACCAGTTGAGCCACAAGGGAAGCCCAAGATTACTGGAGTGAGTAGCCTATCCATTCTCCAGGGGATCTTCCTGACCCAGGAATGGAACTGGGATCTCCTGCATTGCAGGCAGATTCTTTACAAACTGAGCTATAGAGTTTAAGGGACAGTTTACTTACCCTTCATAGACTCATACAGTCACAGCCTCCAGAAAGCAGCCTCAGAACCCAACTGAGTGTCTCTTGTGGTCCAGCTACTTTGGGAAATGTTAATGGGGCTGTCACTTGGCAGATTTTCCTCAAAGAGTAGTGCTTGCATGGAGGATAGATTACTGATTGGCCTGGGACTTGGCTCCCTCTGTGCTTTGGCTCGTTGCATGGATTTCGAAACTGTTTTTTGAGTGTTCTTCCATTTTGCAGGGTACCTGGTAGAATAAAAAGTGATCAGGAGGGCTGGATCTGGACCTTTAGCGTTCCACCGGAGCAGCCTATCTGTTTTAAGTATCTCAAGCATTAGCCTTTTGTTTAGGGAATAATTTATAAACATTTCTTTGAATTCTAGTATGTAAAGGAGAAAAAGCAGGGACCAGAGTGTAAGGAGTCAAGGAGGAGGTGATGGCAGGGCGGAGGCTGTGCTTATTATACAGCAGTGTGTCTCAGACTCTGTCCTCAGTATTCCCGGGGGATGGGAGTTTCAAGGGGGCCTTTGAACCTACCTTCATTCATTCAGTACTCCAATCTTTGTCTGCAGATCAAATACTTTTTTCACACAGGGACATTTTCCAAATACACATTAAATTAGATGAACAAAAATGAATTTAAATATTACTAAAATTAATATACTCATCTTTGTGTGTTTCACAGTCAGCAGACTGTAAACAAAATACTATCATGTGTGGGATCACAATCTTTTGATTTATAATGGAGGCCTCCTATTGGAAAAGTAAAGGAATCCCTTTTATATGTTAAGGGGCAGTATTCAATTCTTGTGATTAAATTGCTCACTGTTAATTGTCCCCCCTATTTAAAGAATTTTAGTTATTGGAGGAAACAACAACAACAAAATGTAGGCCTTTCAGGGTCTGGTTCACCAATATAATATTATTTCAGGGACTTTCACCTTGCTTTGTTTAGTATTGTTTAATTTGAAAACACTGGCAATTCTTTTTACACTTTGAACTTAAACTAAAATCAGAGTTTGTGGATAAAAGCTGTCAGAATTGAATCTTTTAAGACTTTTTTCTTAAAATAATGACCAATTTATATATGTTAATTTGAATCATTCCTGAGATATACTGTGAAATGAAAAAAAACAGGGAGCAATGTATAGATAGTATGCTACTTTTGTACAAAAAAAGGTAGTGCAAAAGAAATACAAAGGCTTCCAACTGTGGGAGAAGTGTGCATGTGAATCTGATAATAGTATTTGCTTTATGGGAAGAAGGGGCTTCCCTGATACCTCAGTTGGTAAAGAATCCACCTGGAATGTAGGAGACCCCGGTTTGATTCCTGGGTCGGGAAGATCCACTGGAGAAAGGATAGGCTACCCACTCCAGTATTCTTGGGCTTCCCTTGTGGCTCCGCTGGTAAAAAATCTTCCTGTAACGTGCGAGACCTAGGTTCGCTCCCTGGGTTGGGAAGATCCCCTGCAGAAGGGAAAAGCTACCCACTTCAGTATTCTGGCCTGGAGAATTCCATGGACTGTATAGTCCATGGGGTCACAAAGAGTCAGACACAGCTGAGCAACTTGCACTGCACTATGGGAAGCAAGTGGGGCTGAGGCATTGGTGGTTGGAAGGGGAATTTTTGTTGCATGTCTTTTGGTCTTCTGAGTGTTTTGCAGACCTCGTATCTGTTTCACTCACTGTAAAGTTAGAGACTGTAGCATCAGCTTTGGATGGATAGTTCTGGGATTCTGCCCTTCCTGGGGGAAAGACGAGGCCCTTCTCTTCTCTACTAGAAAGCAGTCAAGTGGAGAAGTGAAGAGACCCAACTCCCCAGTGCTTTGCCACTTGTTGAAACTCCTACTCTTCATCTGGAAATAATTCTCAACTGGATAATAATGACGTGACCCATAATGTTGTCCAGTGGATTGCGTGAGATGATGTGTGCGAAGCACAGTACCATTTCAGAAAGACTTGCTTGTGCTTGGCATCTGACTTGACCACTCTCGAACTGGCCACCACTATCTTCTGGAAGCCCCCTGTAGGATCTTCCCCTCTGTGTGGCTGTTCCTTCTTAGTCACCTGCACTCAACAAATACTTAATGGAGAGTGTGGTCCTGTTTAATGCCTGGGGGATATACAGATGTTCAAGTCAGACAGTGCCCCTGATTTGCCAGCCTTCCTCACCTCAGCCCAATTAAGACTTGTTTCTACAGGGAATCTGCTTTGTGCTTTCCTCTCTTGCTAATGAAAGTATTCAAATTTCCATGAACTCTCTTCTTCAAGTCAGTTCAGTTCAGTCACACAGTCCCTGTCCATCACCAACTCCCAGAGCTTGCTCAAACTCATGTCCATCAAGTCAGTGATGCCATCCAACCATTTCATCCTCTGTCCCTCCCTTCTCCTCCTGCCTTCACGCTTGCCCAGCATCAGGGTCTTTTTCAATGAGTCAGTCCTTTGCATCAGGTGGCCAAAGTATTGGAGCTTCAGCATCATTCCTTCCAGTGAATATTCAGGACTGGTTTCCTCTAGCAAGGACTGGTTTGATCTCCTCGAAGAAGATACCTTCTATCTCTTCTTCAAAGATAGAGTTTATCACATCTAACATTTTTCTGCTATCCATGTGATTCAGACTTCTCTTCTGATCTGTAAACTCCTTAAAGGTAGGAGCCAGGAACAGCTGGGGGTACTTTTTGATGCTTTATTAAATGTTTGGTGACAGTTCCTACCTTGAATTCCAGTTATTTACTTAATACTGTCCTCAAATATTTCAGTGCTAAGACCAAAGTGAAATCTTTGTTTGCAAGATCATGTCATTTCTTTCCCAGTCCTTTCCCGCCTTGGCCCCTTGTTATTGTGTTCTCTTATAGAATGTTCAGTTTATTGCCACCATATTTTACCTTTAAGTTTTAGCAACCGAAAAGCACTCTCATGTGTAGCAGCCCTGGGCACTCTGAAGTGCTTAAGTCACCTGTGTGTTCATAAATGCATATCTTAACCTGTTTTCTTTCTTTTTTTATCCTATGGCTCATAATTGTACTTTGTGTAAAGGATGAGCTCCCTGAAATTATACACAGAATGTTTTACGCATGCACATATTTCTGAGCTGGAACTGTCCCTTGGCTCAGGGACCCAGCAAGGCTAAAAAACCATCTTTGTGACTCCCAGCTTTCCTTCTCCCAAGCCCCTCTTTGAGCCCTTAGGTGCTAGGGGCTCCTGCTGGTCCTTCCTTGGGTTGCCACATCTGTTTTCGGGACAGATCTCAGGCTGAGCACTTCTCCCGAGTACCCTAACTCCTTCTCCTCCTCTCTCTCAATTTGCCAGATGTATGTGGGGGAAGAGGTCCAGTGAATGCCTTCATGGAGTGACGATCACATGTCGCCTTATTTAATACTCACCTGCGAGTGAGCTCATTTGCAAGTCACTCCTAGAGGCTTCCTCGCTTGCCCAAGATCACCCTGCCTGAGTGGTGGGCTGAGGTCTGAACCAAGGTTTTCTGACTCCCAGGCTCCTCTGCTCTAGAGCTCACTACCGCTCTGCTGGAAGTCGTCAAATCCTAACGTCCCATTCTTTTTACCCGTGGACAGAGCCAGCCACAGAGACTACAGTTGGGAATTAAAATGGAAAATTGTCAAAACTTCTCACTGTGCTTAGGAAAGTTACCGTTTGGAGTACAGAACTATAGCAACAGCTTTACGTGTTTCTGAGGCAAGGAGAGAGGGAGAAAAGAAAGGGAAGAAAGGAGAGAGAGAGAGATATCAGCTGTTGAGGAACAGCAGCAACCAGACCATATTTGCAGTTGGAGAATCACAGATTTTTTTTTTAGCCATGTGGCCATCAACCACAAATGCATATACTTTCACAGTCTTGTTTTTCTTTTGTGTGTAAGTTTCCGGGATGGAACAGATGCCTTTATTTGGAGAAACCAATCTTTGGAAATAATTGGTTCTCTCTTTGCTTATCCTCTAGGTGATCTTCACAGATGAAATTAGATGAGGAAAAGAATCACGAAACATTAGCTTGTGGTTATTTATTTTTTTCCACTGCAAAATGTTTAGGGACCTGCAGCTTACGTCCACATATTTTGGTGTTGTTGACTGATCATAATTTAGCACAGCAGTGACTCTCAGAAAAGATTTTTGTGATTACACGAGGTCATTTTTGAATCGTGACCTAGTGCTTTAATGCTTTAAATGATAATATTAAAATAGGTATTGCCTCCTTTCTGCTCTCAATTGATTATCTCTTCTTTCATCCTGGTGAGTTAGGTATAATCATCCTGTTGTAGAGATTTACATCTAAAGCTTAGAAAGGTTAAGTGACTTGTTTCAAGGTCAAATAGCTCGTAAGTGTTAAGACCTGAAATTCCAGTCCATCTGTGTGGAGTGGGCTTCTAAGTGGTCAGTGTAGCTAAGAAACAGTCATTTTAGGAGATTTTATTTTATTGAAGATTATATCTATATGAGAGGAGAAATTTTAGAGCTTCCTACTATTTTCAGTTGCCTGGTTTGTTAACTATCATCCTATGTTGTCACCTTAACTAAAAATAATTCATAGATCAGTCACCTGCCTTCTGTTTAATTTTTTAATCTTTAAATACTGAAGTGTTTTAAAATATTTTAAAGTATCTGAAGCATTTTAAAATAGTGCTTTATCACAATAAGAGGAAGAAGCTGGAAGAAAGACAAGGTAGCGTAAGTTATCTTTTATTCCTTTGTTCCCTCAGCCAGTATTGAGTGAACTCCTTCTGTGAGTCAGGCACTGGGCTTGAAGACTGTTGATTAAACCTGGCCCCTCTCATGTCCGTTACAACAAAATGCATACATTGCATCAAGGTATGGTGATGGACAGGGAGGCCTGGCGCGCTGCAATTCATGGGGTCGCAAAGAGTCGGACACGACTGAGCGACTGAACTGAACTGAACGGAAGGTCTGAAGACAGGAGGAGAATAAGATGGGATCCCTTTCCAGAGCAGGAAGCCCGCTTGGTAAACTCAATTGGGGGATAAGTCTATGCATAACAACCTGAAAGGTTGTATGGACTTAATGCTACTTGGCAGTCCTTAATCTTGGTTTCCTAGTGCTTATTCTGGAAGGAAGGGCTGGCTTCTCAGCTGTGGATGCCCTGCGTGATTTCCATAGCAGCCTGGGTTTGTACAGTATTGATGGGAATAGGCTCGTATGAACAGTATCTGGAAGATAAAGGTTGCCCAGCCTGATATAGACCATAAATGCTGTTACAATTTAAAGAAGAAAGAATGATCGTAGACCTTGAGACTGGTCACGGAAATGTTTGTGATGCTCATTGGGTGTGAATTGGACCTTTATAGCGTTTCATTAGGTGGAATTCATCTCTTTCATTCTCCTTAGGTGCCAAGTACAGTTTTAAGTATGGAAGATAGAGTAATGAGCAAAACAGACAAGACCCCTGCTCTAATGGACCTTATAGTTTAGGAGTAGGAGGCATACAATAGAAACAGTTGTAACATTATTCACCATAGTGTTAAATGCAATGAAGACAATTAAAAAACCAATGTTGGAGAGAATGGTGGGGGGTGCTTCTGGTAGTGGAGAGACTTGACTTTGGACAGGAAGGAAACCGTCTCTGAGGTTACACTTGAGGGAAACCTGAGTTGAGAAGAAGCTAGTCGTCTACTAGTCTGGAGGAGTTAATGGACAAATCCATAAAGATGAGATGTTGCGTTCTATGGGAGTTTATCCACTGAAGAGCTGCCCCCTCTAAGGGGATGGATGGAGCAGAGGCTGAAAAGATGCAGATTAGTGTCAAATCATGGTGGGTCTTGAATGTCAGAATGAGGCGAGAAGAAGGACTCTGTTTCTATGCATATATCAGGGAGTGAATAGTTAGAAGAAAGAAGGAGACTCAGGATGGGTATATGTCATAGAAGCTTAAGGAATCTTGTGCAGTTGGAGTATTGAAATTTAGTTCATGTGACCTCTGATGCTGCTGCTGCTGCTCCTGCTGCTAAGTTGCTTCAATCGTGTCTGACTTTGTGTGACCCCATAGATGGCAGCCCACCAGGCTCCCCCGTCCCTGGGATTCTCCAGGCAAGAACACTGGAGTGGGTTGCCATTTCCTTCTCCAATGCATGAAAGTGAAAAGTGAAAGTGAAGTTGCTCAGCCGTGTCCGACTCTTAGCGACCCCATGGACTGCAGCCTACCAGGCTCCTCCGTCCATGAGATTTTCCAGGCAAGAATACTGGAGTGGGGTGCCTCTGATAAGGGACAGCCAAATAACAGTGTCCCAGTCATTTCCTGTTAGAAGTTGAATGTAGTCCTAAGTGAGGCTGTTTCAAAGCAGGGGGATATAGAATTGTCCTACAAATGAGATTGTGGAGGCCTTGACAGGTGTAGGCTATACAGCCCAGTACTAGGGGCTGTGCTTACTGAGATGAAATGTTTTCTAAGTTGGTTATAATATCTCGGGTTCCTTTTGTGGAACAGAAAACTAATTGTACTTTTATTAAAGTAAAGGGACAGTCTTTATGTTACAAGATGTGTTTGTGAAAAGGAAACAGAAAAATTAAGAGTTGATTCACTTCAGACTGATAAAAAGAGGTGTGTTAAATCCTCAGTTTTGGAATAGCTGTGTCTTATTTACTAAAGGAAATGATGCCCCAAATGTTGATGTAATTCTAAAGAGAAATGTGTTTAGGCAGTGAAGGGATTCCTGGCAGTGATTGAGAAACACAGTAATGGGGAACTGCACTTGATCGCTTTTGAGGTTGAGTCTGATGTGTGTAGTCTTTTACATCCTATTAAAACTTTGAAAGATAAACTGATACAAGAAGGATTTGCCAAGGCCAGCAACTCTTCCTTTTAAAACCTTGGCTCAGTGTACACATTGAAGGGATGGGGGAGTAAGATAAAAGCATTATAAATATGAGGTTAACTGAATTCAAATAGAAGGTTCTCTCAAGTTATTGCATTCCTTAGAAAATAAATACATTGCACATATGGTTAAGATTGATCAAAAAAGTATTCTGTGTGCCAGTGATTACATTCCCATCTGTGATTAAGAGTTTCTGTCTGCATCTGGTTTTCACATTATATTTCTGTAACAAGAATCCTTTATATAGCAGAGTTCACTTTCTGTATTTTCTATTAGCTGCAGCTTGAACTACTGCACGGGTCGCAGATTTACACATGTGGTTTTCATTACTTCATACCATTGAGAAAAAGTAATATTTGTTTGGGAATGTATGTTTTCCACAATTTCCATGGTAATACAGCATGTTGAGCCTTTTTAATAACACTCTTGTAGAACTACAAATTGTTTGAGGCATTCTACTCTTGGTAGAGTTTAGCTTTTAAACTGGTCTCAGTGTATGTTCACTTCATAATGAGATTTTTGCAGATTTAATGGCTGAGGATTGGAACAAAGCAATATTAAAGATAGAGAAATTTCTGTTGCAGGTGATATAGACTTTAGTTTATAAGTATCACAAATAATCCAAATGTGTATTCTTTAGTACTCATTACCATTACTCATTTTATTGTTATTTTATATCAAAAGACCATTTATTGTGTTGGAGGTATGAAGCACAAAGGTAATACTCCAATCATTATTTTGAGAAATCCAAGTCTTAGTGCCCCTGTTTTTTTTTTTTAAGTGAATTATCTTACTGACTGATATAATGTTTCATATATAAGAATTGTTGAGTAGGAAGAATCCTCAGGGGTAACTTGAGGTTTACATTGTGTATTACCTGAATGTATATTTGTATGCCATGTTAACATTTAAGAAAAACATGTACACTGGAAATACTTTGTAACACCATCTTCCTGCCAACTTTTTTCCATTCACTTCAGAATACTCTGATTGAAACAGACACATGTGAAGTTAAAAAGTGAAACAATATATTCTATACTGGGAGATCAGTTATAATTGAGAGATTTATCTTATAAAAGTTTATCCACATGGTAGTTTTATGTGCCTCAAAACTGAGACCCACTATACCATTTCTGATAATAAACCCAGACAGCAGTCTGGTGTTTAGCAGTCATGAGAAGGAGGAAAAAGGCTTAGACTCTAGGGGATTTGTATGTACTTGGCTTCCTTCATTTGTTTAATGGAGATTTTTCAATATGGCCCACACAGGTAGGATTTACTGTATCAGGCTCTCCAGTGCTTTTTGTTGATGTTGAGGCACTAAATATCAGAAATCATACCCGAATCCAAGAAAAGTATCCATTTTCTTCTTTTTCCCAATAGTACTTATTTATCTTCTGTTTGCAATATATATATATTTAAATTTTGCCATTAAGAATGAGAAACAACTGATTACATGATAGAAGAGTCATAATATTGTGTATAAAGGACATTTGCTTTTTTAACTTATTTATGTACATTAGAGCATGTGTAGTCACCAATTTCCATTTCTAGGGAAGAGTTTGGTCTCTTAAAAAATGGCAATAATAGCCTTAGTAATATTTTGAGACTGCTTTTATAAATCTATGCTTTTGCATTTATTGAGTTATTGCTCTATGTACATATGATTGTGGTGGATTTATATCTCATGGATTATTAGAACTAAATAGTAATACTTGTTCTATTCAGAGCAGTGGTGGTACTAGTAATAGTAGGTGAGTAATAAATAGTGGGCGTTTAGGAATGAACGAATGAACGGTAAGCCTGACAGATCCAGCAGGACAAATGAGGCTCTCTGGATTGCTTTAGGGAAAAATAAAAAGCAGTAGAAGTTGGTTTATTTGGTGAAACGATTCACTAACAATTGCTGTTACTAATATTTTCAAACTGGTTGGTTGCATAAAGATGATTAGTTACCGCTATTAGTTGTTTCGAATGATGGCAGTATGTAAATTTCAGAACAGTGAAACAATGGGGATACCATGTTGTTTGGAAACACGATTTAACTTGCATGTAAAATTCCAAAAAAAAAAAAACCAACAAAAAATGCAGTGTCTAAAAGCATTTTCTAAAGAAGCTATAACTGACAGATTAATTTGTAAAAAATAAAACAGGTAAAATCTAACGTGTTCTTTTAAGGTGTTGATGTATGTATGTTTTAGACCCAGCTTAAGGAATGAAGAGTAGTATCCCGCTTTGAGTCAAGATAATTGGGGGATTTAGAGCCCTGGAGGAAATCAGAAAATGGGAGTTGTTTTGGATTTTTCTAAAATTTAGAAGGGCTTGTATCTGTTTCTTAAACAAAACTGGCCTAGTATTTTAAGTAGATGGGTGTAATACTTCAGACTGGTTGTGATATATGCGTTTTTTTTCCCTTTGTTGTTGTCAATAGAAAAGATTGATCTCTGGGCTGGTGAACATAATATCTGTCCCAGTCAGAAAAGGAGAGAGGAAATTAGCAGAGCGATTGGTGGAGAATGATATCTGTCAAAAGAAACACTTGGAGAGCACTGAGTTTAGTAATAGGTGACTGCCGGAAAAAGGGGAACTTTGAATATTGTCAAGGTAAGGAACAGACAAATATTTTGACTTTGTGATTTACTTACATGCCAAAAATCAATCTTTTGTTTTTTTTTTTCCCTAATAAATTATTCTTGTGAAGATTTTTCTTTATTTTTCTAGTGCTGGTTGATAAAAATATTTGTATTACATATTTTAAGAAATTGTCTTTGAAATCTTTGGATGTGGGATTGGCTGTGAGATCCCTTGTTTGATAGCAAATGATTAAGTACCAATTTTGTTTTTACCCCTCTTCTTGTTGCTGTGCTTCTTGCCATGTTTCGTAATACATCTGTTATAAGATGTACTTGGAGTTAAAGAGTAAAAACTATGCCACGATTTCTGTGTTTATTGTAACAAGAGATGGTATTTTCTGAAACAGTTTGTTGACTAAAGAGGGAAAAATGCTATTCAATTTATTGTTTCTTCTGTTTGATTTGGATTAAAAAAAAAATACTTGTGGGTAAACGTCCTTTTCTAAGCAGAATTCATTTTAATGTGTCCATAGGCACATTAAAAAAAAAAAGTGATATCTAACTTTCGGAAAACTGTAAACAAAGTGTAAACTGTTTCCCAGTTGGCAAGTGACTTCTTCAAGTCTGCAGCATTTAATAATTAAGGACAGCCCTGTATTGTGAATTCCAGAGAGTTGATGCCTCCAGCAGCCAGCTCTGTTTCAGGCTTAGTGGAGTGGAACAGAAGTACGGATGACTAAAGATAAACCGTGCTAAGAAAGGATTGAGAGGTAACACAAAAGTTCTGTGATACTGGTTGGCACTCCAGTGATTAGGAGGGGGTTTTTGAGGTCCTGTGACTGCCTGCTTGACTATATGGAAAAGAGGGTAGCAAAATATTTACGTTTCGTGGCCAGTGTTCTGGAAACACAGACGCCCCCCACCCCCACCTCCAGCACACACATAACATCTACTCTTGTGGTTCCTATGAAGACTTACTGGTTTGTTCTTGAAGTTTCCGAGAAGGTTTTGGCAAATGAGGGTGTTTTGTTGTTGAAAGTCCAGAGAAAGTGAAATGATTCTCTGTACAATTATAGGCTCCTTTGAGATAACCTAAGTCATGATTTAGTTTCTGTCTGTATTTGTCTTCATCATCCTGTTAGGATGTTCTTCTCCCGTAATTAGTGAGAGACATCAATTCAAAAGAGAAGACAAGGAGTTCAGCCTACTGAGTAGCTGAGACATCTCTCACTTCTGCTTCTGTCTTCCTACCAACATACTATTGTTACTAAAAATTAATATTTAGAGAACTCAAATCTTTGTTGATTAGATTTCTCAAGTCCAGAGAGGAGGGAGAGGGTGAGCCAAATGGAGAGAGTAGATGGAAACATATACACTAACGTATGTAAATAGAGAGCCAATGGGAATTTGCTGTATGACTCAGGGAACTCAAACTGGGGCTCTCTAGTAACCTAGAGGGGTGGGAATGGGTGGGAGGTGGGAGGGAGATTCAAGAGGAAAAAAAAAAAGCAACAAGATTTCTCAAGTCCAGAGTAGAAAGGAAGGTGTTAATAGCACAAAGGAAACAAACTGGTAATAATAACAGCAACCCTTGTTTTAGAATTGCTTTCTGTTCATCTTCCATCAGAAGAAAGCACTTTGTTCCACAGAGGATATAATTCTCTGCTTTCTGCCTTATGTATCTGTATGGGGATGTGGTTTAACAGTATGATCAAAATATATAAGGTGTAGATTTCAAATTGGAAAAGAAAATTGGATTTTAAAACTTGAGCGTGTATTGCAGGTATGTAGCGTCAGGGTCTTTACCACCGCGCGCCCTCCCCCCCCCCCCTCCCCCCCCACCATTACAACCCTGCTCTCTTCCAGTCACATGGCATATCTCTGTGACCGTTGCAGCATGGAAGATTCACATTTAAAGCAAAAATGCATGACAGAGACATACTTTAAAACAAGTTAATGCATTTTGTTTGTTATAATATGTAAATGCCAAGCCTCAGCATCAGGTATCAAAAACACCCTGCTGAGTTTCTTTTCTCTCTCTTTCTTGTGTGTGTGAGTATGCTTACTTAGAATGATGTGTGTGTACACACACAGTATATGTATACATGTATGTACACACACGTATATATGTGCATATATGTATCTAATTGTGTGTGTTTGCCTATTTTATAACTGTTGGGTTTTCTTTATGTTTCATGTGGCATTGAAAAGTTTACTCCTAGTTTTTTCTTTTTTGTGTGATGGTAGAGGGTATATATAGATAAATATGGGGTTGAGCCAAGAAGTAGAGAGAAACAGAAATCACATACTTTAAATTTACAGAAAACGTGGAGTCCATTGGATTCTTGGGATTGTAATCTGGAAGCAGAAAAAAACAAAGAACTAGGAGCCGGTGAACAGTTGGGGCAGTAAGCGACAGTGGCCTGAGGTGGTGCTAGAGAGTCTGGTCCCTGTGATGAGTTTGAAGCCAGGCGGGGGTCACCAGGAGACAAGCCTGTCTCTTTGGGAGGCCAGGAGAGAAATGATGCCTTAGGGACAGTCACCAGCTTCGGTGGGAGTTTATGATAAAGGCAAAATGCTGCTGTGTTTCCCCTAGTATTTTAAAGCATATCCTAAATATGCACAATGTTCAGTTTTCTACAGCTGTGTCATTGTGTGTCTTTGTGAGGACTGGGCAGATTTGGGACAGTTAGGAGTGGTATCCAGCCTGAGGAGTGTGCTCTTATAAGCCGTTAAGGAAAGGGCCCAGTATTTGTCATATAACAAAATTAACTGGTCATCTAATGCACGGGCATTAGAATGGAAGCAGTTGTGATGTAGGAAACTTGTTGCAAAGTATTTGTATTTATGTTCAAATGGGATATTTATTAGTACCAATTTTAAGATACTTTATGTGTCTCCAAAGCCACACTTGTGTTTTTAAAAATAAAAATGTTTAATTTAGGTGGTGCTGTGTACCTTCAGATATTTGTGTCTTTGTTAGGAAAAGAAGAAAGTTATTTTCTTAAGCAAAATTGCTGAGTTTTGAGAGCATTTGCATTTATTTTTAGTTTTTCTTGCTCATGTTGGAGAGGTCTGATAGCATTAATGGGCTTTACCCCACATGGAGCTTTGAGCTTATTGTAGCACTGCACACTGATCCCAGGTCAGTGTGATGCGTGAAATCAATTTATTTGAATCTCTTTGCCTCTATAGGAATTTGGCAGCATGCCAGTTGTTTTCATTTAATGTTCTTTGTGTTGAACACAGACAAGCAGGCATGCTTTTGTATTCTCTCTTTTGCTCTCTGTCTCTTTCAGCCAATATTTTACTCTATGGATTCTGAGATGAAGAAAGAATATATTATTTATATGATTCTAATCATTACTTAATGTGCATGTTCTACTTTCTTATCTTTTAAGGGATTTGTTTTTAACATTCCTGAGTTCTCCTAGTGACTTTCTTTGTAGAGAAGAAACATTTTAGAATTTTTTTAAAAATTAAGATTTTGGATGAGGCATAATACACCAGACTGTAGGTGGTATTTGCTTACCATAATGCTCGTTATCAAAACGGAAAAGAAGAGTATTCGTTACACCATACCACCAGTGTTTCATTTGTGAACTAGTTTATCAAAATCACTGACTTCTTGGGGAGCTTTCTAAGGGTAAAGATTCATACTTTAATCGGGTGCAAGCGAAGACACATGATTAGCGGGGTAGTATTCTGAGTAACACATCTTGCTGAAGATGCCCCTGTTTTTCCCCTCGATTTGGCTTAGATGAATCTTGAGGAAGTTCCTGCCATGAGGGCTTTTTTTTTTTTTTCCTTTTGCTTTTTAAAATTTGGAGGGTCCTGGCAGGGAACAGCACAAAGGTTTCTGCAGCACACAGAGGCTCCGAGCCTGGTGTGGCTGTTTTTGTGGAGAGGATGTGTTTCTGGGTCAGCTTTAGGAAGAGGTGCAGAAGGAAACAGGGAGGAGAGAGCTGCTGTGTTGATGCTCCGGGCGGTTCTCGCGGAAGTCGGTCTGCAGACCCGGGGCGCCGGGGAGCCTCGGGGTCAGGCCCGCCCCCAGCACCCCCCTTCCTCGTTTAATTACCTGAAGAGCCAAACAGCCCGCCGGCGGGTGTGTGAACGCCCGGTATCTCCGCGGCCGCCTGGCGCTCCGACATCCTGCGCGGCCAGCCCTGTCTGTCCGCCAGCGTCAGGCTGGCTCCCGCCCCGGTTCCTTTGCTTTCTGGAGGCATTGTGTGGAAGAGGGTTTGGTCAGGAATTGGAGGTTCCTGCCAGTGCTGTGTCCCTCCTCTCTCTCTCTCTTTCTGGACCAAGCTGACAACGTGCTTGATATTTTTTTTTTTTTTAATGAGTTTAAAGATCTTTTTCATTTTACACTCTGGCCTTGCCATGAAACACATCTCTATCAGCAGCCCACAGACGTTAACCAGTGCAGGACTAGTCTCAGTTAATGGGTTCTTATTTTCCTAATTCTTGTTCTTTACTCTCCTTCCCATGTTGCCTTTTTGGGTCAGATTCACTGGTAGTTTGGTATGAAACTAGTAATTCAGAGGTTATTTTTATGAGGCTGTTTTGGAATCTTCATCTGTCCATGAAAACAGAATAGTCCATTTTTTAAACAAAGGTGATAGAACAGTGAAGATTTTCTTTTTTTCCTTTTCCATGCAATTTAAATATGGGGACTTGGACATTTGCTGTGGGAAGGGCCACACCCTTTGATGAAGCTGGGGATGGTAAGAAATACTAGATGGACAGAAACGTGTGGCCAATTTGAGAGTCGTATAGGGTGAAGAGAGATCCCCAGAGTGTAACAAGATGTTGTCTTTCCATGAGGAAATCCAGCAGGTTCTTTATCCACAGTGTGGGCTGATGAAATGTGTGTGCTGTTGGGGGGCGGGTGTCGGGGGGAGGGCAAGGTGGTGGTGGTGGGGTTTCCTGCAAAGGGAGGGGAAAGTGTGAATACATGTGCAGTGATTTGCTTTTTCCAACTACTTCATTAGGATTCTGTCATGCAAACTTAAGGCATTTACCCTCTCGATGCACATATGTGCATCCCATTAATGTTAATAGGAGTTGCAGCAGGTAAAGAGAGCAGTGTGTACCTTTGGGTTGTGCAGGGGCCCAGCTCCAAGAAATTGATTCCATTCTTTGCAAAGAATAAAGACATTGGGACTTTGCAGTGGAGAGTTCTGTAGGAATGATTTTCAAAGCTTATTTTTCATATTATATTTATGGAAGCAATGTCAATATTTTATGTGTTTGTCTACCACTCCAGCGAAAAGTATATAATCATTTAAATAATTGGATTAGCCTGGTGCGCCTTGTGATGGAGCTGGCATCACCATGATCTATTATGCACTAGCATAAGTAGCTCTGCCATAAGTGTTATGTGTATCCTCAGGCATTGCATGTTTATTTATGTATCAGCCTGCTGCACTTCTTTCAGAGTCTTTCCCTTTCAACATCAGTATAAAGATGAGAAAAGAAAACATGTAAATATAATTTAAGCCGCAGTCAACATTTCTGACTGGTGTCCTCCTCCACTGACAAACTTCAGGTATCCCTCTTTCAAGCTTCAGCTTTCTGGAAGTTCTGTCTACCTAGAGCTTTCTTATTATGCAAGTAACGTTACTGCCAGTTACAGTTTTAGGCCTTAGCAGCAGGGAGTGTATAACGTGAGAAAAACCTGGAGGACTTTGAAAAGTGTCTGGGGAGAGTTGTGGCTTGCAGGTGGTGGCACCAGGAATTAAAGAGCAAAGTAGTAAGAAAGTGGCGTTGGTGCCTCGTGCTGAGTGTGCCCAATAAATGTGGAGTGAAAACAGTAAAAAAAAACGCAGGTCCGTGAGAAAAGAGACTGGGAGGAGGTGAATTACTCCAGAAAGGAGAAGGGAAAGGCCCAAATTTATTAGTAACTGTGGACATGTGTTAATTGATCATCAGGAATCAAAATAGGACATTTTGGTATATATAACAGATAAAAAAAGCCACAGTATTCCAAAATTTTAGTAGTCTGGTGCCTGCAGTTAAGAGTAATTTTAGTAAAAGTCAGAAGTGAAATTTCCATACAGAGTAAGAATTCTTCGGTTGAGTTTTGTAGGTTTTAACTACTGTTCGGTGTGTTTCAAAATGTACAGAATTACACTATTCTGCTGCCTGGTCTTGTGAAGCAGGAGGAGAAGGGGGTTCATGACCACGAAACCCAGTAGGGTCAGAGTGAAACAGTAATTTAAAAATTTATATTGTTATAAAAGCATATACACTGTGCTGGGTATTATTTGAACAAATAAAGCCGTTTTGGAATGAAAAGTTTGATGGAATCAGTGGTAGTTAAACATCTTTTTTCGTGTAAGTTTGAATTTGTTTATAAAGGTGGCAAATTAGTATGTATGGATAGATTTTACTAATTTTCAATGTGGAGAGAGAGAAGTGGAGAGTTTGTTAGAGATAAAAGTCCTGTGGGGGGAGGTGGGGTGGGGGAGAATATGATGGAAAGATTCTGGGATTTTTTTTTTATTATTATTGCTGTGTATTTGCTCCACCTGGTGGATTTTGTTGAAAGTGTTTTAATCCATGTTAATGAGAAGACTACCCTGCACACAATTTATAGTAAGATGAATCTTTTGTTTTATTTTTGTTGCTGTGAAAAATAGTTTAATTGCTATCAAGGTCAAAAACATTTCTATCTTTTGTTCAGCACTTTCATTGTATTGAAAGTAATATTTATTGTTTATTCTGGTTCAAAAATGTAATACATGCTCGCTTTAGAAGATTTGGAAAATAGAGAAAAATTAAAAGAGGAACATAAACATGATTTATAGTTTCATCACCCAGAACCATTGCATTATTTTGAGAATAGAAGTTTTCAGAAGAGGACCACTTTGCATTTACATTTAGTTAAAGATGTGTGGGATGTTAAACACTTACTTTCCAAAGTGTGATTAATGATGATGATTATATTATTTTTGGACAAATGCTGCCTTTCGAATTCCTAAACTCTAAAAAAAAAAGATCGGTGTTTTGTAGGAATTGCATTTGCTGAGCTACATGTCTGCTGAAAGCAAAGGTCGTAGAGATAAAGGTACCTTGTGCGTTCCCGGGGCTGTCCATAGGGGTGGTGGGCTCTGTGGTCTGTTCGGCTTACACAGATTGCTTTCTTTCGAAAACTTAAGGATTCAGTTGTGCTTTGATCATCTTACTGCTTTCCTTAGGTTATTCTTTTTTTCTTCTTTGGACTCCAAAAGCTCTGTAACAGAAGGTGAAGTTTGAAAACAGTGTCTCCATATGCAAGGGATTTGGAGACCTTTTTATTGTCTTTAAAATTGTCATTCATAGTCCTCATTAGCATTTATTGTTGCAAGCGTACAAGCAGAAAATGTGAAATTGGTATGTCATGAATAGCCCCACAGAGCTCTGGAGCCCTCCGATTGCCTTCAGTGTAGTGTGGGCTGGGCTTCCAGGGAAAGCTGTCCAGATGGCTGCCTGCACAGAGCAGAGCTGCAGGTTTTTGTCTCTGCTGCTGGGAGGAGGGAAAGTTCATTGGAGCATACGCCATCACCCTTGCTTTTAACAAAACTAACTAGCCATTAGTCAGGATGGGGAGCTGGTGACATTGAAACAAAGGTTTTCCATATAGTGTTATAGTCCTTGTCAAATGGTAAGGGATGGGTATAGTTAGAGTGTCTTTTATATTAGTTGAGTGATTTTTGTAGGTAAGAGACATTCAAGGAAACTAAATGGCAACTTATTGGCAGATTTTACATGTAAGTAGAGAGTGATTGTTTTTATAGGAAAATGCTTTTGTATGAAGAGGCAGAGTTGATAATAGCTAATACACAGCCTTGTGGATTACTAAGGAAGTGTTTTACTTTAAAGTTTTAAAAATAATTTAACCCTTTGCTGGTGCCTGTGGATTAATCTGCACTTAATGATGCTGTGTTTGGAGCTTGCACTTAAATAATGCAGCGTGCAGACAATGCAAGTGTTAAAGCTTTTATCATTTCAGAATTATTTTGATAGTAGATATTGAAAATCAAAGCTTGTTGGCGAAAAAGAACTTCAGTATATTGCAATATTTTAAAGACCTCAGCAATGTTAGAAACAGTTCACAGTAATTATGAAGACAGATTTAATTTATTTGTGGCATGTGATATTTTATCTTAAACAGATTTCATTTTACAGAAATATATATACATGGTCCCTCCATACTTAAATATACTGATACATGTCTTTTCATTCATATGTAGAGGATATTATATTTCACCCAGAGTTGAGAATCAAAAAATAGTGCCTAAAAAATTGTTGGAATGTTATAACTAGCATTGTATTCTCTATATATTGAAGATGGTTAAAAAAAAAGAAATCAGACATTGTGGCTTATCAGCTTAGGTCATCGCTATTGTTTAAAAGTATGTTATGATTGGAATCTTCAAATCACAGTTTAGAGCACATTAACTCACTCTAACTGATTGGAGATACAGAAATCAAAGGGTCCTGAGTCCTCTGGTTTGACAAGTCACAGGTGAAGGCAAGGGGTCATGACTTCTAGCTCTTGACCTGCCACTTGCCCTGGTAGAGTTGGATTTTTTGACAGACCATGCAGCATGTTCTCCATGAGACACTGTTTCGTATGGTACTTTCTCATCTAGTTGCAAAAGATCCAAGCAGCTGTGATGTCTGGTATAATCACCTATTAAGACAAGCTTCCTCTATCCAGCATGTTTTCTTTTACTTGATTCCACCTTATTGCCCCACTTAGGCCCTCTTGGACAGCCCCAAATAACCCTTTGACCCCGTGATGTTTATATAACCTTCAAATTCTCAAGCTGGCCATCACGTCTCCTGGTGCTTTTTGTGATTTAGCAAAGTTCTTGTGAGCCCTTCTGTGGGCTGGCTGAGGGGAGATACAGGTGTTTGCCAGTCCTTTCCCCCAAAGGAAGTATCTGAGGGAAATAGTGTGAATGTGTCTGGTTGTTTACAGCCAGTATTTATATTAAGGAGTTTAAAAGTGGCAGATTTCCTCTTACTTTTATAAAATACTTCACTGAACTTTTTAACTTAATTTTTTTTTTTTCTGTCCCACTCATCTCTTTCTGGTTGGCTGCATCTGACGTTGTAGCCTAACTGTATAAACATAAAACCGTTTGTTTTCCTTACAGACAGTGTATTATTGGATTTATCTTTGTCAGGAGACAACCTATTAGGGCCTTTATTTAATACAGTTTCAGATGTCTTTCAGTGGCAGAAACAAATTAATGTACATTTTTATTAGGTGTTGTATCTATTTAATTGACTGTCAAAGTGATGAGAAGTTAGGAAATCATCCAAAAGAGAGGTCCATCTTAGCCCAACAGCTCACACATTAGGTAGGTTTGCCCTGTCAGTGGGATGCCTTTAGAAAACACTAATAGCTTCCAGCTGGGTGGAAAATCAAAACCTTTGGGGTCTGACAAAACTAGCAGATTTGAATTTGAAAGCAGAGCTAATGCCTCCATTTTATTTTTTACCACTCGCCCATAAAACATTATTTTCCAATATGTCAGCCTCATTTGGTGGCCAGTGGTCTGAAATTGAAAGTGGAACAAGCAAGCGGAGAGATCTGGACATTAGTGAGTCCGCCCTTTCAAGCTGGTGTGCCACTTTGTGGACGGGTCTTCCCTAAGAGCAGGGGGGTCTTAATGACCATTCATCAATGCTCCTTGGTTGATCACTGAGTGCCTTCCCATTCAGTTTATCAAGTCTTGCACATAAAAAGTCAGAATCAGCCTTCTTCAGCTTTGTTAAAGGCAACTAGGAGTAAAATGCTCCATTTGAACCCATTTTGCCCTTGTTTTTTCACTTTGTTAATGCAGCCCTGCTTAAATGAGTGCTTTTATTGGGTCAGTTAGAATATCTGAAACTATTAATTCTCTTGTATTGAATAGCTGGTGGCAGACCAGAGCAGATGGGGTAGGAAGGTATTTGGTTGGGTGTATTGCTTTCAATTAGGATCAATGAGGTTTCAGCTCCTTTGAATTAACTCACTTAATACCCACTGTGTGAAGTCACAGTGTATCACAACAGCCTGCTCGAAGCAAGTGGAAAGTTAAGAAGACCTGTGGAAAAGCTTTAACTCAAACTCTCCCTTCCCCAGTGTAGAGAGCTTTCATTAACTGCAGACAGTGTCAGAAGATTCTTAGTTCCTGTTGGTAAGTTAGGTTTGAACTAAGGAAAAGTCTATAAGATAGGGATGGTCTGTTTTGGAAACAAATGAGAAACACCTTTGAGTAATAAAATGCCGTAATGTCTTTCTAATGAGTTAAATCTATTGTCAAAAATTTATGTATTATTTTGGGAGCCAGGCATTCAGTTGTTGACTAAAGTTACTGATTTGGAAGGTGATTTTCTTAGATGGCACTCTTTAAAAAAATTGCCTTGAAAATGCTCTGTGTTCTTAAGTAAAAGGCCTGTGTTAACTAACATGGCTCTTCTAAGGATGATACTTAGTCAGCAGTGAAGTCTTTTGTTTTGAATATATTTTAATTTAAAAAAATATGTTTCCTAGTGGTAATTCAAAACAGTGTTTTGCATCAGAGAAAACTTATACAATAGATATTCTTTTTTTCCCACTCACGTATATAAATGGATTCATCATGTTATTGATTATCTATTTTTGTTTTACAATTTGGATTCTAGAGATCTTGGCTCCTTGTACTTTTTTTTTTTTAATTAAAGGGAAAATGATTTCTGTTTAAGTAAGTGTATAGAACTATGTATCCAGGCTTCCCTGTCCAGGGAGAACTGCCAAGTGAGGTTGGTGCTTTGCTTGCCTCCATGGCTCAAAGGATAAGAGGAGGAAGCTGGTTCCTGGAGAAAATGCTGAGCTAGCCTCAGGTGCACGCACACTCTCTGAGGCCTGTTCTGCAATCAGACTTCTAGGTGAGAATCTCCAGGGATCCAGGTTTTGTTGACGTGGATCAATTTAAAGTGGCAATTACTGTAGTCAGATAACAGCTTAAAAAGCTTTTTTACACATAGAAAAGATACATAATCACATGGCATATGGAAGTTCAATTTTCTGAGCTGTGGTATAGGAACTTGCAGTGTACTGATATTAAGACCTGGTTTTAAAACCGGATATCATCCAGTTTTCTTCAAGTGTATTGCATTTCTGTCCTGTGATTTTCTGTTTTAGAAGTGATTCACCATGCATATTGATGAAAGTTGGGTTTCCCCACTGTGAAAATGTTCTCTTTCTAACTTAGGTATGGTATTAAAAAAAAAAAAATCAGTGCATGTAGCATTGAGTGGCTTTAAAAAAATACTCTCTTTAAGAATGAAAACCTACAGATTTAGAAGGCTGGATTTCATATAGGTCCTTACAGCAGGAGTTAATTGATTATCACACTCATGCCTGCTGTAAAGCTTTCTGTCATAAGAATGTTTGAGATCAGTGCGTAACTGTTCTGAAATCCATTACACAGAACCTCATTACAAGTGACATCTAACTAAGATGAACAAAAAGATTGGCCTCATAAATAGAGTGCAATATACTATTAGTGACAGAATGGAGTAATCATTATGAATTGTAGTCTTTTTACAAGTTGTCTCTTGACAGTGATGGATTTTTGAGGGGTTCACTCGATGAAGCAGCACTTTGTATTGGGGGGCTGTAGAAGTTCTTATTGATTGGCACTGTTTAGCAAGGATGATCTATTTTTAGTTTGTGCAGGGTATGTGTGTGTGTGCTTTGAAGCAGGTTGTGTGCATTCTTGGCTAGAGGTGTAGGAAGAGGGAGGAGGCAGAAGTCAAGAGTCACTGCCTCTGATTTCACATGGGTTTGTTTTTATGCTTTCTTTGAGGCAGCACGTAGGGGGAAAATCAATCTGATAAGGGCCAGAAGCATATGGAAAGGGTAGAATAGGCACAGGACGAGCTAAAGACTGTGAAGGCAGGGCAAGAGTTAAAGGGGATGCTCCTGGCTGTCTATTCTTTGAGCTTGCGGGCTGGTCAGAGGCTCCTGAGTGGAGTTGTTTCTGTTTATACTGGATTGAACAGCCACTGGAAAGGTAAAGCCCGAGGGCTCTGTCTCATCATGTGCCGTGCCGTTAAAACACACACACAGAAACCTAGGAAAGATGTGCCAGGGTTAAATGGAGGAAGAGTTTTAGAAGTGAACAGAATTTTCCTTCTGCCTGGCATTTTTGTGTGTGCAGAAAAGGCACGCAAGGCAGGCAGGCATATGTTTCTCCTATGAGGCAAGGATGTTTTACAAAGGACTAAAGAGGGACTGCTGAGAGGAAAATAGCCGGCTTTAGATAAAGCACTCTAACAAAGGCTCGTAGTTTTATATATCATGGTGTCCATTAAAGCTTAATAGGGAAGAGTCCATTGAACCTGGCTGGGTATGTGTTATTCATGGGAGGGATAAACATTTAAGAGCGTGCAAAAAAAAAAAATCAGAAAGCAG
Organism: Budorcas taxicolor; assembly: GCF_023091745.1. Classification (NCBI taxonomy): domain Eukaryota; kingdom Metazoa; phylum Chordata; class Mammalia; order Artiodactyla; family Bovidae; genus Budorcas; species Budorcas taxicolor. The sequence goes on from NC_068923.1 coordinate 85,347,263, forward strand.
GAGGACATGATTGTTCAGCTTTTGAAAAGGCTTTACAGTGAAGATTTTGTTTTCATCTCCTATGGATCTCTATGCAAGGTAGAGGAGAGTAAGCTAAGCATGTTTGGAGCATATCAACGCAGGGATCCCAGGGGGTTAAAAGCACGCTAGTAAAATAAAAGTGGTCTGCTTCTGCTTCTCCAAAGTGTTCTATTTTACACACACTACTGAGAAGCTGACAAAGGGAATGATCCTGATACTTTTGTTCCGTCTGATAAACTGGCACAGTCTACAGGGTCTTGGAACAGTTTTTTGATGCTGTTTTGGATTTCCAGTTCAATAAACAAGCTTCGAGGTCCCTGCCTCCGTTTGTTTGTTTGTTTGTAATAAAGTGCCCAGTGATGGGGTTGTTAACCTGTGAACGTGTAAGGGACAGCTCTCCTTGTGAGCCGTGGGTTTGGGGGGGGGGGGGGCAGGTCGCCTTTCTCTTCTTTCCGGCAAGATAAGGGTTAACTTGCAAGGGGCTGGGGGGTGGGGGTGGGTTGTGGGGAATGAATTATTCAGCATTTAGCTTATCATTCTGCATTTTTACTTTCCTGTTCTTGGGTGCTCTGGAACTTGCCGAGAGAGGGCCGGGGGTAAGGGGAGGCTGGGGTGGCCCACACGTCCCTGTCATTGTTCTGCCTGGAGAGACGGGGCTGGGTTCAAGGCCACATGTGCTGCTGTCATCATCCACATTTCTGCTCCGAGTGCAATCCGGAGTGTCAGCTCTCCATCTGTCCCCGCCTGGCAGGCGCACGCGCCCAGCACCCCGCCTCGGGCTCCGGCGCCCCGGCCCCCCTGCCGGCCCCCCGCGCTCTGCCGGCCCCGATTCCTGGACGGGAGGCATGAGCCCTGCGCGCGCTTCCTCTTAGGGGAGAGAGAGAGCGAGCCACTCTCGGTGTGGACGCTGCATTCAGGAATGCCCGGTGAGTGAGCCCCGCTCCGCTTTCTCTCTGTGGTTTCTCAAAGGAAGCAGGCTTACTTTTCATTACTGCTCGGAAAAGAACCTTCTGCCCACAGCGGGCTGTATCTTACGGTGGGCAGGCAGAGGCTGGGGCAGTGACCGAGGTGGATGGTGGCATTAAAAAACAGCCGTCAGAATCTGGGTCCAGGGCTCCAAGGGGTGGAAGCCTCGCCTTTAAGACATGGGAGGTGTGTTTTCAGGACTGAGGGCAAGTCCAGCCACGTTATCTGTTGGCCAGAGCAATTCACTCGAGGGATTTAGCTTCAAGTAAGAAGGATGTTTTCTGCTGTGGATTTCGCGACTGTCATCTGTGCCTCGTGTCCTGGACATTTCATCTGTGGTGGGAGTGTGCAGCTTATGGTGGAACCCTGGGATAAGGTCTCTTTTGAAAACTGTTTATGTCAGAGAAAGTGAAGGGAGCTTTAGGGACTACCGATTATTTCAGTCTTGTCCTAAATTGCAGCGCTGAGATGTCATCAGGCAAATAATTGAAATCGGCTAATTAAAAATAGAAAGTCTGCTGAATTACTGAGGCTGTTGTGGTCCTGGAAATTTAATGTATGTTAATTTCCTCTGAAAAATATTATTTTTGGAGCCCAGAGTGTTTCTGTGATCGTTGCCAGTGAAGGCTCTGCTTGAGAACAGAGAAGCTTGGTACAAGCCTTTCGGGGCAAGGGTGTTTCTGTTACTCTCAGGAGCGGTCTGGACTGCCCTTTGCCTACTTTGAGTAGCAGATCTCAGATTAAAAAGACAAGGCAGAGAGAGATCCTCCAGCTGGCTGATTTGTGTGGGTTTTTTGGAAAGGACAGGCAGAAGAGGCTGTGCTTGGCCACAGGGTTTGTACACCTCACAGATGGTGTTTTGAAACAGTATCTGCCAGTTTTCTCCAACCACAGTTGTGTGTAGGTATCGCCAGTTGTTTGAAGAATCTTTTTCCCTTTAGAATGTGTCTTGTAAGTCCTCATCAGCGAGGATGCATTTGTGACCGAACTGCACCTTTTCATTAGTTCTGTGGACGAGGGATGTGTGTAGCTGAAATATGGGAAAAATCAATTTTCAAAAAGACAATGACTGAGGTCTCTGAAAGGTCATTTTAACTCTTTCAGCACTCATCTTGATTTATATGCACCAAGCAGCTGAAGATGTAATGTGCATGGAGTATGTGATATGGAAGCTGTGTGAAAAAGTGCTTGTGTTTTTTTATTTAGCCTGAGTATTGTTTAGCTTCATCTGATTTTTATGTCATCAGTCAAATCTGACTTGTTTTTAAGCTTTTAATAAATATGTGTTAAATGATCTGATCTGTCAGCATTTTGTAGAGTCTGAATTTTGTTTTGATAAAACAGAACCGCATAATAACCCAAAGCCATTTGTGAATGATGACAAGTGAAAGAGATTAGGTAGGACCCTTGCTATCCCATATTAATTACGTGATTTTAAAGTATTCTTTGGAACATCCTTATTTAAAATGCACTGAACCGTATTTAAGGTTTTAGAATCATTGGTAAGTGTGTTTTAGTCGTTAATATCTGACTAGTTCTAAAGCAGTAACCTGAAGTGTAGGCAGTGTCTCTCACTCTCTCTTGCTCACCAACTGTGTTAGAAAACCTTGTACTTGGATGCGGAGAACATATTAACGCTGTGACTACAAGCTTGTGCCAGAATGGTGACACTTGAGCAGTTCTGACACTTGGCTATTTTTGACACCCGTCCACATTTTTTAACCACTACTATCGGACAGACTACCTCTTAATAATGTTTCTAGCATATTTTTGTCCATACATATGTACTTATATTAATGGGCATTTTTACCATCTGGGACAGATTTTATACTTTCAAGTAAGACAGTATGTGTACAAGATTAAAAGGACGTATTTCTGGTAATCTGATATTGTCACTATTCTAAATCTATATTAACATTTATCATCATCCTCATCACCGTTATCTTTCTTCCATAGGACAGGTATCAGAATTGGCTCCTGATTGTCCAAACTTGATGTAACAATTCTCAGATCTAGGACCTTTTTCATAAAAATGGGGGGATCCCTGGAAATAGATGTGTTCAAACTGGATTTATTCAAAGATATACCAGTCTGTGGGGATGGGTAGGTAAAGTCTTGGTTTCAGGGCTTTTATAACTTTGTCCATTGAAAAACAAAACAAAGCAAAAAACGACGCACTTTAGCTATTGGTAGCATGCTATTTCAAAAGGAACCAGGAAAAGTGGAAGAGAAGGCCATACGTGCTTTTAAAGAAATAGATGATACTATTTTTATGATTTAACTCAATATAAGGAAATATCATTTTACTGCCTGACACTTAGTAACAACTAGATCCTTGTGTTTAAGGGAAGAAGAATGTTTGCTTATGAGAAGACTAGGAGACTCTGGGAATTACAGTATTTCAGGAGGAGATGGCTCTGAGCTTTCTGAAACATTTATATTTTTATCAATCTTGGTATAATATTATCAAAGAACATATGTTGACCTACAAAATACTTTTAGGACTGTTGCCTTAAAAGGACAATAAGTGAGCACAGTCTGTGTAGCCCAGAAATAGTGCTGTTCTTTCAGAAGATGGCTAGCATTAGGTCAGACCACCCTTTCTCAATGTTCTCAATGGTCCTGCTCTCCAGATGTGACTGGAACTTTTTTTAAGTTCAAGTTTCCAAAAAAAAAAAAAAAGAAAAAAAGGTTTGTTTTCAAAATCTGGTTTTACTTAAGACAGCTCCATCCTGGAGTGCATTTCATAAATTGCCCACATATTTTTCTTAGCAGAGAACTTAACTGGCTGTAATTTTTAACACATGGCCACATCATGTGATATTTTCAAAACACTTACACATAGCTTTAAGAAGGTCCCTGCAGAAATGATCCATCCTCTCACAGCCGGCCCTTTTTTTTTCTTTTTTTTTTAAACAGCATATCTGCATTTTCCATTTAGGAGAGCTATATATTATTAGCTTACATTTTTGGGTAGTAAAACAGTACATTGCTGATTGTAAAACATGGACTTTATTATCTGCTGAAAATTGATTTGGCATTTATAGCCACTGTGTACTAGACTGTTTTTCTGTTTTTAACATCAATGCTTGCAAGCGATGATTTGTGTAAAAAACAGAAATGAAATTGTCATGGACAGACAACTGCTAGTGTCCTTCGTAAGTGAACTTTTGGATAATGCACCTGGTTATTAGTTTCTTTTAATAGATGCATCTAAATGCTGTTGTACAAGAACGAGAAACACAGCAGCCCATGTACTGTCACTGTGTTTTACCTTGCAAGTTGATTTGCCATTGTTTTAGGCTAACTCTTTGCTGTAGCACACAAGCCTCCTGCTGGCTATTAAAGACAGCTAGCTATATCAGCAGCAAATATCCAATTATAAATGTAGATTGTGCAGACATTACTTTTTTTGTAGCAGGCATTTAGAAGTTCCAGCTTCTTTTCAAACCCTGGCACCAGTTCCCTTTTTCTTTTTAAATTATTTTCTGTTAATATTTCTGAGTATTTGACCTTTTAGTTCTATGTATTTTAAAATAATATTTGGAAATTTTTACAAGGCATCTTCCTGCACAGTTAATAATAGTCTATTGAAAAAAAGATAATATTTTTTTAGAATAAACACTTGTTTAATAGGCATTACATCGTCCAGAAATGTTTATTAACTGTTTCATGCCTACACTGATATTTGAGGTTTGCAAAGGAGATGGTGTAAAACCATATTCTGAACAGACTTTGGAATCATCAAAGGAACAAAATACATTTGAGAGCCAGAAGATTGATCTTGAAAGTGCCTTCAGTTTACAGGTGTTGAAACTGAGGCTCAGGTGATTTTGTAAAGTAAGTAGATTCTCGCAGTCCACTCGTCTTACCATGCTGCTTCTAAATCTCACGTGCACGTTCAGTCACATTGCCATCTTGGTGTCAGTCATCCTTTGTTGCCTTTTACTTTCTACCCTGGATTTCTCTTACCATGTGCTCTCTCCCTGTCCACCCCACGGCCTCAGGTCCATGTGGGGGAAAACTCTGTAACAGTAATCACTTGACCTGTGGCAAAGGTGTGCCATCAAATGTATCTTATAGTTGTTTGGAAGTTAGAGAGCCTAAATACGGTTAATTATTGAGTATTGAGCAGATCGAATAATCTTAGTAAGGATGTGACGACTGAGGGCATTCAGGTAGTGGACTTTTGTGGGTTGCTGAAAAATGTACCAGGGGCCAAATAACTCTGGTTCAGTCTCTCCCCATGCCATGCCTTCAAGGAATTTTGAGTTCTTATGCTCCAGGCAGAGAAGTAAACAGTAGTTATGATATGGAATAGCAAGAGCCTAGAGACAGGTGCAGGAACCCAGAGGCAGGTAGTACCTGATGGAATTAGGAGTCAAGCACAGAGGGGGAGGGCGTGTGGACCGTGGGCTTATGGGCCTTGACTGTCTCCTGCTTCTCCAGATTGGATCTCTGTTAATGTTACTTAATTTTTAGTTTGCTGTTCTTATACTGAGGACAGGATACTGATTTTTGTTTATTAAGTTTTAATAGCTCTGTGTGACATTGGGTACGGCATTGCTCGAAAGCAATTTCTTTGTGTACAGTTGTGGTTCTTTGGTGGCTGACAGTGTCTAGTGGAATACATCATTAACTTAAATGACTCATAACTTGAGAACAATAGGATTTCACACCTGACCAAGAAGCAGGTTTATCTGGCTGGCTTTCTCAAACAGCTGTTTGCATTAATTAATATTAATGTAAATGTACTTTCTGAGAATGTCTAGCTTAATTATGTTTTTCAACCCATAGAGTTCCAATCAAAGGAAACAGGAAATCCTCTTAATCTCAGAGGGAGTGTATAACTGCCATCTCTGAACAGAATAAATCTCTGATAGTATGGTAAGCCTTTTATTGAAAGCCTGTACAGCCAGGCCCCAAGGCTAGGCACCTTGTATACTTAAACTAAGTCTCACAGTTCTGCAAAGGGTTTCTGTGACCATGACGTCTATTAATATTGGAAACCCAAAGAGCAGGTAAATTAAGCATTTTCCCCAAAGACACATAGATATCATTAAATGGCAGAGAAGGGATTCTGTCTGGTCTGTCAGCTGATTTTTTTTATTCCTTTTTTAAAACTTTTCTTTGTTTATTTATTTTCGGCTGTGCTAGGTCGGCCTTGCTGCCCCGTTGTAGTTGCAGTGCACGGCCTTCTCATGGAGGTGGCATCTTTCGTTGCAGAGTATGGCCTCTAGGGCTTGCAGGCTTCAGGAGTTGTGGCCCATGGGCTCAGTAGTTGTGACTTGCAGGCTCTTGGCCTTAGTTACCTTGGGGCATGTGAAATCTTCCTGGACCAGAAATTGAACGCATGTCCCTTGCATTGGCAGGTGGGTTTTTAATCATTGGAACACCAGGGAAGTCCTTGTTTTGTCTTTTTTTAAAGGAAGGGTGAGTGTGTTGTGTTTGGTGAGAGGATGTTTTGTAATGGAAGCTAGGTGGAAATGTTTGAAGAGGGATGTTTGAATTTGGAGTAGAGTAGCAGAGAAGGTAGAGTTCTTGGTGCTGGAAACGAAAAATGGAAAACCATTAGCCTCAGTCATCAAGAGTGATCTTGGGTAAAACAGGTTAGGAGAGTAGTTATTTCTCTGTGTATTTCTACGCTTGAGAGAATGCAATGGGGAGTAATAGGCATCAGGGGACTAATGTCCTTATTTTGAAAAGTCTAATAGAAATTGTAAATTGACTTCCTGATGAAGCCGTGTAGGTTAACTAAGATATCACCTGTCTAGGCTTTTGACATGACGTAATTCTGGCTATCTTTTGTTGATCAGAACCTCAGATGGAGTATTTTCTGTGTTTTGGACGATAGTAGGAAAATGGAAATCAAATGATGTGTTCAACACGTGGGCAAACAAAATTGTTGAATATTGTGTGGTTAAAATTTGTCATGAAAGTCGCTCAGTCGTATCCGACTCTTTGCCACCCCATGGAATGCTCCAGGCTAGAATACTGGAGTGGGTAGCCTTTTCCTTCTCAAGGGGATCTTCCCAACCCAGGGATTGAACCCAGGTCTCCTGCACTGCAGGGGGACTCTTTACCAGCAGAGCAACAAGGGAAAAATATCAAAACTCTTGGTCATGAGGCTGCTGGGCACCCATGTTCTGCCCCAGGAGGTTCTAGGCAGGCAGACTGTTAGCAGAAAATGAGCACACTGTAGGAAGCACATTAACTTTTTCACCATGCCCCTACCCCCCACCTTCTGAAAAAAAAGCAGTTGATTTGAAAATTGTGGGTGGTTTTCCCTAGAAGATTTCACTTCTGTTTTCCACATTTCTCTTTTAAGGGCTAAGTGATAAGTGCAGTCTGTAAAAAGTCTCACTTTATTAGAGGGATTCTTTTAATTCTGTGTGGTTTATTAACATCGTACCGTGTACTTTGATGCTCACGCAAGAAAGTAAATTTGAAAGTACGGATGAGAACATGATGCTGTAAAGAGTTTGGCCTTAAGAGCTATGTAATTAGATAGGCAGAAATGCTCTTTAGGAAGAAGGGATGTTAGAGGGTGTCTTTATCATGTGTTTATGGCTTTAACAAGAGTCTTAAAGAGTTTGACAAAATAAACAGACCATTCTTAATAATCAGGGATGATTGTGATGGGGTGCTAAGTTATTTAGAACTTTGGGAAAGACAGTTGCACTTCTGAGCATATCCTTCCTTTACATTTGAGCTTTGCATGGTTTAAACTTCCCTGCCTTCCTCTGGACTTGTTTGGTTTAATGATGCTTGAGTTATTGGGAGGAAAATGCATAATAAAATTTGAGGGTCCTGTGGTAACAATTTATATATTCTTTCATTTGAAATGCTTAACATGTGTCCCGACAAAGATATGGCTGGAACAAAGAAAGGCCTTGATTCTGACACTTTCCCTGTGAAATAGGCATTGTTTCCTCTTTATAATGTTTCTGTCTGAACCTGCATACTCACACTTACGGCAACATCTCATTTGAAAGGTCTGTTAATATTTATTTTTTTCTTTCTTTCTGCTCTAGTATTAGTTGTATGAGACAGCCTAGAGACAGGAAAATATTAAGGAATCAAAATGAAGGTTTTTTTTTTGTCCATAGAAAGCACTTTATTTTCTTCCAGTCTTTCTGCAGTGTTCTTACTCATTGGTTTATAGAATACAGAATAATAGAAACCAGAGGTAAAACCTCACTTGTCAATTACCCAAGCATTCTCTTGTATACCAGTGTTTGCTTGTGTGTGCTATGCTTAGTCGCTCAGTCGTGTCCAGCTCTTTGAGACCCCATGGACTGTAGCCCTCCCAGGCTCCTCTGTCCATGTGGATTCTCCAGGCAAGAATATCGGAGTTGCCATGCTTCTCTCCAGGGCATCTTCCCAACCCAGGGATCGAACTCAGGTCTCCCGCATTGCTGGCTGATTCTTTAGCATCTCAGCCACCAGGGAAGCTTGCTGGTTATGAAATATCAAAAAAAAAAAAAAATGGTGTATAGAGATGTGATCAAGCTTTCACAGATTTTTCAAGTTTTTGTACAATTTAGGAGTCTTTCTAAAGAACTTTGCTGAAAAAAAAAAAAGTTACCTGTTGTTATTTAACTATTTGTTACATAGAGGAATATCTTTCTGGGTGTTTCCCCACCCCCCCTCCTTTGGTCCCAACTTTTAACACATCTTATTACCTGTTTTTTTTTTTTTTCACTTTTAATTCACTCCTTTCAGAGTCTGGAGAACTAGTTAAAATCTCTGAATCTGCTACTTACTCCCCGTTGTTTTGGGCAAGTAACATAATTTCCCAGGTGAAGAATGTCTTTCTACTTATTTTTCATCTATATTTTACTCATATATTCTGGGGATAAAGCCTTTTGGTACTTTGGTAGATTTTGCTTCATATGTTCTGTGGGTAAAGCATATTGGTGTGATGTTAATATACCTATTCCTAAAACTTCTTGGAGAAGCAAACCATTTTGTAGTGTTTTCCAGAGAGCAAAAGGGTACCTCTTTAAGCCTCAAAGTTGCTTCTGTTTACCTGTTTAAAGTTTCTACGCCTGTTGGTCAGGTATTTTGAATGGCCCTGGTCTTTTAGCTTTCAGCTATGTTCTGTATCAGTTTCTGCTGGGCACGCTGTAGCTTTTGCTTTATGATTTGAGTTTATATTATAAACAATAGTATATGTTGTGTTTATGAGGCCAGAGAGCACAGGACATCGGGAATGTCAGTGGCTGAGTGTGAGTCAGACTTCTTCCGCTTCGTGGTATCACCAGGAACAAGCAAGTCGTTCCACTGTCTGAGCGTCACTTTCCTTGTCTGAGAAGCAAGGATTCTGCTTTGCCGACTTCTGTTTTGCAGTATGGTGGTAGTGATTATGATTGTTAGCATGCTCTGTCTCCTTGAAAAGCAGAGTACAGGACTTTTACATATAAGCAGTAAGGATTGAAGTCAGACAGTGATACGCTCTTGACTTAAAGCATAGGGGAGAGTTTTTCAATGACACAGAAGGACTCTAGGGTGTTGTGCTTGTGAGTTTTGTCTATAGTCGGTAGAATTTTCTCTCCCTTCTGCCTACCCTCTTTCTGTTCCTGTGCCCGCACGTCCACCCATTCCAGTAATTGGCTAGGTTGAAAACCATATAACCAAAGTTAGAGTGGTGAGTAAAATCGTGAAGTGAATGCTTAGGTGAAAATGTGGAAAGCCCATCTTGTTCTGTTTTGTGTTCCCTCAGATGTTAACTAGTGGCGGTTTTAATTTCTGGAGTCATTTTAGGTGTCTCTGAGACTTTTCCTCCTGACTGATTTTCATTTCTCTTAGCAGCAGACATTGCCCAGAGAGCTGAATTCTAACCTTTTACGTATTCCAGGATACAGACTCTTCTTGTTTAAAATAATAGACATTTTAAGTGTCATCAGCTCTTCTTGACAAAGCTGCCATTTGCTTTAAGATCTTGACTTCCTAGTTCTAAAAATTCCATTCCAGGCTACCCATGAGGTAGGAGGCAGAGAGTAAGGAATCAGGAAATGTTTGCTTAATGAATAAGTGAGGATGAGAGGTGGACTGGGATTCATAGGGATCTTAAAGGAAAGAAAGAATGCACAAAGCAAGTTAAATATGAGGTGGGGGGGGTGGAATTAAGTAAATCTTATAGAAATTTTTGGTAAATGGTATTTAATAATCAATCAGGCATTTTCTTTGAGCTATGGAAAGATAATAAATTATTTTTTTTGGCCATATACAACTTTCTTGGCAGCTAGCTGCATATTAGTTAAAATTGCGTGTATTATAAATCTGATAATTTATCATGATCACATTTACTAAAAGTATGATACAGTATATAACACTTAAAAAAAAGCACTCTCTGACATAATTACTGAAATTAGAAACCAAGTCCAGGGCTTTTGACAGTTGTAATATTTGGGGAAATTAGTGCTTCCTCTGCCTGGTCACTTGCCTGCAGTTTGGGAGGATGGGTGTAAGGTGTCAGGGTTCCAGCAGACAAAATGAGTAGGATTCTGTGAGCTGAGTTGCTCAGTTGCAACCCCATGGATTGCAGCTCACCAGACTTCTCTGTCCATGGAATTTTCAGGCAAGAATACAAGAGTGTGGCTTGTCATTTCCCACTCCAGGGGATCTTCTCGACCCTGGGAGGCCTAACAAAAGACATATATTAAGAAATATTATCACCTTTTCAATTGCATGGTAAATTCTATGAACAGTTTCTTCTGCCAATAATCTCAGATGAGTTGAATAGTCTGATAAGATTTATCATAAAGACTCCAGAGAGATTACTAAAATAATTCATGCAGTGCTTGATACATAATTTTTTAAAAAACATATAACTTCTATAATAGTGGAGCTTTCTTTAAGTATTTTGCCCTCTTATATTTGTTTCTAAATATACATTGAATCCTTTGAAAGGGATAGGAGGGCAGGTTTGAGTCTCAGAGACTATCACTTTGGAAGAATATTCTTGCTAATTTAACACATATTTTATGTCTCTTAATTTGTGCCTTTAAAAATTTATAGAGGATTATTGTAGCTTATCCTCTGAGTGGCTGTTTTTACAAGGATATTGCTGATACTCTGCATGAAATACAGACTTTCCAAGGGTCTTTGTGCACTTTGGAAATGTGGTATAGAATGATGTAATGAAGTGGTTCTTAAAGTGGTTTCATGGACCACCAATATCATTATCACCAAAGAACTTATTGGAAACACCCATTTTCTGCCCCTCTGCAAACTTAATCAAAAACTGAGGTAGCCCAGCAATCTGTGTTTGAACAAGCTCTCAGAGGATTCTGAAGCAGATTCAAATTAGACCTTTGTAAATCATAACTTTTTGTCTCCTTGGGTAGTCCAGAGAAAATACCCATTTGTTTTTTTATCATGGAAGTCACAGTGAATGGAAATCAAGGTGATTTATTTGTTTTAAATGATGTACTTTAAAAACAAAGAGATGACAAAGAGCATGTTTGTTCAGAGCCTTCGGTTTCTAATAGCATATTTGGATGCCCACACATTACACCTGAATTGAATGAGATAGGTAAGAGAAGGTGCATTTCAAGCCAATTCTGGGATGTTTATTCGTCCTGATAGTTACTTGTAAAGACATGCATATATTTCATTGCACTTAGGTGCCATTTGTAATGCCCTTGCCTTGTTTTGAGGCCAGCTTCTGATTTTGTGAGTTTAGCTTGCTCATCTTTAGAGACTATTTAGGCAGACCCCAATTTCACAATAATATTAGTCATCCAGAAAGTTTAGATATATCACAGCATTTTATTTTTCTGTGTTGAATGTAAATAAGGGGTCCGTGTGATTACGAACGTTCCATCAGTACTGCCTGGAAAGGATTTATTTCTTGCATCGCCTATATCTGCTGCTGTTCTCTTTTGTGCGTGGTGTGCCTTCAGTAAGCGCAGTCTGACACGCTTTGTGGCCTTTGCCTCCCGTGATAAAATAGATTGAAATGATTCCTGACACCATCTGGTGAAGAGGAGCAGCCCTGGAGGACTGTGCTTTGAGAGAAAGTAACTGAATGCTAAGAAATGTGGAAGTCTAGGGACACTGGCGAAGGATTTTTTTTTTTTTTTTAAAGAGCATGAACATTAATACATCTTCTTGAGGTTTGATGGGACATGTACTGCCTACTGTCCCATCTGGTGCTTATGATAGCATGGCATATTAGCATGCCGCAAGTTCATAATGTATTCAGGGGGAGGAAACATCCCTTGCATACCAATTGAGGCATCCTCTCTTCAGAACTGCTTTTGAATTTCAATGATGTTTATATCTTCCAAGCCGTGACTTAACCGAGCATTTCCGCGCGAAGGAATAACATGAGTGAGTGAGAGAGAGAGAGAGAAAGAGGCTGTGTCTTCATGGTCTCTCCTATTCCCTCATTAATTTATCTTCCTCCCTTTTTTCTTGATGAAATTATAAGTCGTTATTAATATTAGGTTTTACGACTTTTAATCCTTTCTGTTTTGAAACCACATAATATTTCATTATTATCTCACGTATGGCACTGAAAACAGTTTGCCTTGTGAAATTGCGTAGCTGTCCCCTTGTAGATGGAACACCTTCAAGGGTCAGGCCTGTGTATAACTATGTATGAGTCTCCATGGCACCTAGAGTTTGGTCATTCACTTAAAAAATATCTACTGAGCACACACTGTGGGTGTGATACTGTTGTAGGTACTGAGTAAGACTAGTGGGTCTTTCCTCTGAGAGCCTTTGTATTTTAGTTGGTAAGAGGCAAACAGTAAACAAAGAAACAGATAACATCTCCAATATAATGTCTCTTCACTATCTCATTCAATCTAGCTGTAATGTGTGGGCATCCAAATACGCTACTAGAAACCAAGGTTCTGATCCAAGGCATTTTTTATCATTTTTTGAGTATCATTTTTAAAGTATATCATTCAAAACAAATTACCTTGATTTCCATTCATTGGGCCCTTCATGATAAAACACAAATGGGCATTTTCTCTGGACTACACAAGGAGACAGAAAGTTATGGATGAAAGTGAAAGTCGCTCAGTTGTGTCCGACTCTTTGCGACCCCATAGACTATACAATCCACGGAATTCTCCAGGCCAGAATACTGGAGTGGGTAGCCTTTCCCTTTTCTAGGGGATCTTCCCAACCCAGGGATAGAACCCAGGTCTCCTGCATTGCAGGCAGATTCTTTACCGGCTGAGCCACAAGGGAAGCTCGAGAATACTGGAGTGGGTAGGCTATCCCTTCTCCAGCGGATCTTCCTGACCCAGGAATTGAACCAGGGTCTCCTGCCCCGGTGGCTCACACAGTAAAGCGTCTGTCTACAATGCGGGAGACCTGGGTTTGATCCCTGGGTTAGGAAGATTCCCTGGAGAAGGAAATGGCAACCCACTCCAGTACTCTTGCCTAGAAAATCCCATGGACAGAGGAGCCTTGTGTCCATGGGGTTGCAACGAGTCAGACACAACTGAGCAATTTCACTTTTTTTCTTTCTTTCTCCTGCGTTGCAGGTGGATGCTTTACCAACTGAGCTATCAGGGAAGCCCAAAGTTATGGATAAGTACAATGAAAATCCATGCTAGCTGCAGGGTAGGTGAGTGGGGCCACTTATTTAGATTGGATTGTCAAGAAAGGCACTTTTAAGGAGGTAGCATTTTTGCAGAGACCTGAAGGATCTGAAGAGTTAGTGGCAGAGGAAGAGAAAGTCCAAAAGTCCTGGGTTAAAATATGATTGGCATTTTCAAAGATAGTTTGAGCCAAGTTCAGGGGTTAGTCCATTGCTAGGCGCTGGGATTTTATTCTTAATGTGTCAGAAGCCATCAAAAGTGACTTAACAGTACCTTTCAAAAGGGTAAATTGAGCTGCTACGTGTCATGTTCTGAGGCACTAAACAACTATCAGAGGAGTGAGATGTGCCTTAAGTCCATTGAGGCACTTTGTAGAATTGTAATTAGCATGAATTTTAGAATCAGAAAACACATTTCTTGGGTTCTGACCTTGATGTTTGATTCTGAGCAGCTTCTTAGCCTTTTTTAGCTCATGTCTTCTCATCTGTTGAAAGGGAAAGCTAGCACCTAAAATCATGGTATTATTGTGAAAATTAAGTGAGGTAATTCATTTAAAAGAACCAGCATAGGGCCTCGTTCTTTATGGTTTATACCTCGCTCTTTTTCTCTAATCTTTTTGACTATCACTTGGCTAAATTTTATTATAGTCAAGACAAAGAATCCCTCATTCCATGAGGCCTGTAGGACTAGTAGAGGGCAGGAAAGAAGAGGTCCAGAGATGCGCTTTGCTCTTTCCCTCCACTGATGCCATTTCTTGGATGTGAAGTGAATAAATGTTTTATTATGTTACTTAAAAAAAAAAAAAAAAAGAGGAGCCTGCTCTACCATTGACACACATAATAATCATAATAAAACATTTGGGATGGTTTCGAGGAATATTGAAACAGTTGGCATCATCTTGTTGGGAATCCTTTTCTGGGACTGTTATCTTCTTAATAAAAACACTGTTAACATCTTGCTAGAGTGGCAGTGTGCAGCATCTGTGGTCTGTCCCTTTTGGTCTAGAATCATGTACAGAAGGAAACTAGAGGAATTCTGTGGCAAAGTCCACGAAACAACCTGGGATTTTTTTTTTAATTTAAAATTTTTTTTATAGGTAACACTCTTATTTCTGTCTCTCCTTTTTTTTTTTTTTTTTTTTGAGAAATTTTAACATGAAATCAAATTGCATTCTGGAGAGAAAATGGTGGTTATATCAAGGATATTATAAAAAGTTTTAATTCATAAAGCAGTAACGGTTTATTAATTGCATAGTTGTTAGATACAGACCTTTTGAAAGGAATTTCTAATGCACACAAATGGTGAAAATCAGAAGCTCCATAGTTTTTGCATGCATGAAAAACCTGATTGCAAGAAGCAATTCTGTGACGATTTTCATTTAGCCTGTGAGGCAGTGTTAAGATTTTCAAACTTTCTGCAGAAGAAATTGTGGGGTTGGGGATAGGGGTAACAAGATGTTGCTTGTGGCTGAATGTCTACAGAGAGTTCCAAGTTACCATTGTCTTGGATATAATTTTATCAGATATATAGATTAGCTGAGTTATTCTTTAAACTCGCTACCCGCTTTTGCAATTATGTATGTATTTTTGGCTAGAGGTTTTCCGCTCCTCAATCTGTAGATTTTTTTTTTTTAAACTATCCATCCTCCTCCACCCAGCATCAGGAAAACAAATAATGTGTAAGGAATGTGGAGGGGGAGGTAGTGTGGGTAATTCAGGCAAGTTTCGTCAGCACTTAACCAGATTCTTGGAATGTTTTTTGATGTCCGACAGAACTGTACAGAGCTGTTGACAGCTGCATGTTGAGTCACATTTATTGCTGCTGTGTTCTGGTTGGAGTGTGAGAAGGAAGGAGGGAAGGTAGAAGAACTGAGGAAGTTCAGGAGGTGGAATCACAGTTCTGAAGGAGGCAGCTGGCTGTTGGCTCCTAAGACAGATCCTTTTCCTTCCTTAAGCCCTGGTTGCATTCTTAACAGCTGCATCTTTCAAAAGTGATGGGGTCTGCACACCTCTAGGAAAATTCAGAGGGGATCGTTTCCTCACTGAGAAATAGCCTTACAGAGACCTTGTAGGCCATCCAGAATATTGTCTGTTCAGCACCCCGTGCGCATCCTCCTTCTGCCCTGGAGAATGCCGTGAATACAGATACTCGAGTGGTGATTGTTTTCCTCCAGAAAGAGAGGACAAAGAAAAGCTGACTGGTCGGGTGAGATGGGCGGACACGTTAGGAAGTGTTGGGTCTAGCAGCCAGGAGCCTGACACGCAGAACCTGCGCGGTGCAGCGTCCGCTCTGACCTAGGTCCCATGCCCTCTCGTTTCAGTTTGTTTGGCTTCCAAGATACAATTTCACGAACGATACTCCTAAATATCTCTTTGCGGTCTAAGAGCATTATCTTGGGTAATGGGATAATCACCCAGTTTGTGATTATTTATTTCCATTTACTTTGCAAGGGTGGCCTTTGGTTTTGACCAGTTTCTATCACATGTAGTTTATTTCTAATGGAAACAGAGCACCTCAAAACTTGTTTTTCTAGAACATATTTAAAGATACTCCACACAGTCTCCTTGGGTAAAATGAGTATTTCACTCTCAGTAGACCAGACTGGGTGTGCTTTCAGATATGTGCTTTCTTCTGTCTGTGGGTCCGTCTGTCTTTCTCTTTCTTCCTCCCTCCCTCCTGCTCTTCTTCCATAACATACTTTACAGAGGTTCTAGTATTTCTAGGCATTTGACTCAGAACAAGCTTTAGTCATGCTGAAGTCATGTTGCACAGACAGTCTCTTAATAAGGATTTGCTACACTTTCCTGCAAGTTTAAGAATGAAGGAAGGGCAGGCCCTTGGCATCATCCAAGGGCACCTTATATGTTTTTGACAAAATCAGAATTTCTTAAAGATCCAAAAAAAGATATTTTGAATGTTTCATTTAAGCAATCAATATGTTACAATTAATTGTAAATGTTTGCATTTCAAGTTACTTGTTTATTAAAAAGGTATCAGTTGAACTGGTTCACTTGGTGAGCTAAACATTTGGCAACAGACATAACCAAACACATACTGACCCTTGCTCTGTTTCTGTTCTGTTGTAAACTTCTGCATATAGGCAGGTGTGTAGCAGATGTTGGAGGAAGTGTGGGACTAGATAAAGTGGGTGTGGCATCCTTTGCCCTAGTATAACCTCTGAGGCAGTTTTGGAACAAATTGTTTGAAGTCAAGAACGCTTGTCTGTGTTTTCTGTTTGACCCATTGGAGCCTAATGCACAGTGGAGCAGGAATAATATTAAAAATCTTTGTTTCAAAAATGTATTTGTATATGATCAGTGTTTCATACAAATACCCTGTAACTCATCATAACGGTTCTATGATTGATGCATTCATTTAATCGGTCGTGCTGCAAGTATCGATTGAGCTCTTAATATCTGCTACACCGTTTTCTAGCCACCGGGGAAGAGTCAGTGAATAAAGCAGATTCAGTTTCTTACCCTCGTGGAACCTACAGTCCAGTGTATGTGGGGTAGGTGTGGGGGTCGGCGGACAAGAGTGGGCAATACATGATAAACATAAAACACCGGTGAACTCTGTAGTATGTTCAAGGGTGATAATTATGGGGAAAATCGGGCAGGATAAAAAAGATTTTTAGGACTGTTAGCTTGCCGTTTTAATTTGGGTGTTTGAAATGGGCCTCTTTGAGAATGGACTTTTGAGCAGAGAGTTTATGTGGCTGTATGAGGGGGCAACAGAAAGGCAGAGAGGTGGAAAGGCTGGAGTGTGACCTGGGTCATTTCAGGGAGAGGAAGGAGGCTACTTTGGCTTGGTTGGACCTGGGTGGGCATGGATGAGCCCTGGGACGTGGGACCCAGAGAGGTGGCCGGGAGAGTGAAGGGGAGACCATTATTTCTTTAGGCCATTGAAGACATTCTGTCTGACTCATTGGGCAGCCACCCCAGGTGACCTCTGCCCAGAACTTCTGCACGATGCCATCACATAATAATCTCTCAGTCTGAGGACCTCAGTGTGTTTCGTGGATATTCCTATTATTGATTATTCTGTGTATGCATCATAGAGAGTATTTTGCTATCCTTGATGTTCAGTCCAGTTTGGTTTCCAGGTCTTTGTATTACAAGGCGGTCCCTTTAATCTAAGCCCCGCTCTGCAGGGTGCTAGTCAAGGCTGCATGTTTTGCCTCCTTTGCGTCCTAACTACTGTCCTCTAGTACTTTTAAACCCATTTTGGGAATGATGTGCTGACGGACAGGCATTTGCCAAAGGTAAATGCACAGTGGAGCAGGAATAATATTAAAAATCTTTGTTTCAAAAATGTATTTGTATAAAGGGGAATTATTTGTTCCTATTATTATAAGCTTCCTTGATGGCTCAGTGGGTAAAGACTCTACCTGCAACGCAGGAGATGCAGGAGATGGGGGTTCGATCCCTGGGTTGAGAAGATCCCGTGGAGGAGAGAATGGCAACCCACTCCAGTATTCTTGCCTGAAAAGTCCCATGGACAGTGTAACCTGGTGGGCTACAGTCTGAAGGGTCACAAAGAATCGAACATGACTGAGTGACTAAGCACACACACCCCCCTTATTATAAGCTATAATTTAGAATCTCCTTCCACATTTCTCTTAAAAATTTTTTTTAATTTTTGGCCACGTTACACAACATGCGATATCTTGGTTCCCTGACCAGGGATCGAACCTGTGTCATTGATAGTGAAAGTGTAGAGTCCTAACCACTGGACCACCAGGGAATTCCTTTCTTCTTCTTCTTCTTCTTTTTTTTTTTCCTTATTTGCTTTCTTCTTTAAAAAACAAATTAGTAGTGCCCACATTGAGGTCTGTCATGGTGTCCTAGGAATGAGTTACACAAATATGAATTACCCTGGCAACATCTATTAGCATATGAAAAGGCAACTGTGCAGTAAATCTGATTCCTTCCTTTTATCAAGGCAGAGACAATCTGGAATGATATATGAATGGAAATAAGGTATTGATGAGATATTTGTGTCATCTGAGACATCATAAGCCAGAGACAAAAATCTTTCTGAGTAGCAATAATGTCAGTTTAATTTTCTGAATGATTTCCTTGGACCCACTTAAAATTTCTGACTTCCATGAGGTTGTTGCCCCGTCTTAAAGTTGCTGAGTTGTAGTGGCTTCATAGGCGTCATCTTGAAGTGTAACTGAATTTCAGTGCCTGCGCGTTAGAGAGGATTCATTTTAATATAAAAAATCTTTAGCTACTTAGCTGGTAACTCTGGGAGGGCCTTGGGCAAAGCACCTCAGGGGTACCAGAGAGAGGACATAGTCCCAACACTGAAGGAACTTGAAGTCTCTCTAGCAGGGGCTGTAAAGTTGAAATAGTGGTTGCCATGGAGATTGAGAGGCAGGGAAGTGGAGATTATGGGAAGAAATTGCAAGAGTCAGTGAGGGCCCAGATCATCATGGAAAGAATTTAAAGGCACCAAGGAGTTAGACTCTATGGGGTAGGAGTTCATTGAATGTCTGTTGTTATCTGGGAGAAAGGGAAGGGATGGAATCAAGAATGCTGCTAACATTTTTGAGTCTGGGTAACTGGCAGGAAGGCCATCAGTTCAGTTCAGTTCAGTCGCTCAGTCGTGTCCGACTCTTTGCGACCCCATGAATTGCAGCACGCCAGGCCTCCCTGTCCATCACCATCTCCTGGAGTTCACTCAGACTCACGTCCATCGAGTCCGTGATGACATCCAGCCATCTCATCCTCGGCAGTCCCCTTCTCCTCCTGCCCCCAATCCCTCCCAGCATCAGAGTCTTTTCCAATGAGTCAACTCTTCTCATGAGGTGGCCAAAGTACTGGAGCTTCAGCTTTAGCATCATTCCTTCCAAAGAAATCCCAGGGTTGATCTCCTTCAGAATGGACTGGTTGGATCTCCTTGCAGTCCAAGGGACTCTCAAGAGTCTTCTCCAACACCACAGTTCAAAAGCATCAATTCTTGGGCGCTCAGCCTTTGTCACAGTCCAACTCTCACATCCATACATGACCACAGGAAAAACCACAGCCTTGACTAGACAGACCTTAGTCGGCAACGTAATGTCTCTGCTTTTGAGTTTACTATCTAGGTTGGTCATAACTTTTCTTCCAAGGAGTAAGCGTCTTTTAATTTCATGGCTGCAGTCACCATCTGCAGTGATCTTGGGGCCCAAAAAGTAAAGTCTGCCACTGTTTCCACTGTTTCCCCGTCTATTTCCCATGAAGTGATGGGACCAGATGCCATGATCTTCGTTTTCTGAATGTTGAGCTTTAAGCCAACTTTTTCACTCTCCTCTTTCACTTTCATCAAGAGGCTTTTTAGCTCCTCTTCACTTTCTGCCATAAGGGTGGTGTCATCTGCATATCTGAGGTTATTGATATTTCTCCCAGCAATCTTGATTCCAGCTTGTGTTTCTTCCAGCCCAGCGTTTCTCATGATGTACTCTGCATATAAGTTAAATAAGCAGGGTGGCTATGCCACGGTGGAAATAAGAAAGTCAGAAGGAAGAAGTGGTTTTGTGAAAAAAAAGTGCTCTTGCTTGTATGTTGAGTTTGAGATTCTTTAATAATAGAAGCCATTTTGCAGATAGTTATAAATGTGGGGAGGTAGGTTGGGTGAGGAGTTAAGTCCTGAGATACAAATTGAAGTGGAAAAACTTAAATTGTATGTGACCACAAAGTATAGACAATTTTGAGAAAATGGAAAATACTGAATTAATGTTTCATCAAAGCTTCGAAATTGTATTATGGTTTGCCGTGACTAGGCATACATTCCAGTTTTGAAGTTAACTTTTATATTCTTTCATTTGTATTTTACACCTTTATTTTTCATGTTTTTGAGATAGCGTTTCTGTTTCCTTTAGTTACCACCAGAGCTCTGCTTACATCTCATAATTATGAATACCCTATCTAGGCCCCACGTTTCCCTACTTCCTGTTGCTTGTATCCTGTGTAGTGTCTTTACTGTGAAATTCATTGACTCTTGAGTATCTTTGCTTGAACCAACGTGGTTTCTGGGTGGAGGGTAAGCACAGTGCTGAAGAGCTTGGGTTTTGCAGTCAAACAAAACTGAGTATGTTTTCCCCATCTGCTCTGCTCCTCCTGTGTGCTTTGGTTTGCTTGAGTATTGGTGGCTTTGGTTTGCTTTGAGTTCCCTTGAGTATTAAATGGAATCATGAAAAGTTTTTCAGCACTCGTGGCGCCCACCCACTCCTGCCCAGTAAGTGCCTGCTGAAGTAGCAGTAGTGATGATAACGATAGTGGTAATGACATGTCTTCCGTCTAAACCTCACGGGATGTATCCAGAGCCTGCAGACCTCGGTACAGGAACTAGAAGGGGGTCCTTTCAGGGCACGTGAGTTTGCTGGTTGCTCAGACCACCTCTGCACAGTCCTCATTTCATCATCTCTTGGAAAGAGTGATCAGGACCCTGACTCACCCCTAGTTGGTCCCTTTCAGCCCCTGGTTTCATGGTTGCTGCTCCTGATGTGGCCTTGACTTCTTCCCAGCTGCCTTTCTGTGAGGTCTTGTAGAACTCGTGTTGGTTTTCTCATTCACGAAATATGAATTCAGCCTATTATCAGTTCCAGCCTGTTTATTCAGAGTAAATTGATTTTGACCTTTCTATCCCACTGCTTCTCTTTTGCCCTTATCGCTGCTAATTAATTTCTGCACAAGAGAATGGGCAAGAGCAGTGATAAAACATAAAATTAAAGTTAGTTAATTTTGGCTCATGAGCCTTTTGGAGAGCAGACAGAGAAACTATGTTATTTACTATGAGCTTTGTCTTCAGTTCTCATTTATTTATTTATGCCATTCCTGACTCCTGTTATCATGGATGGTAAGAACTGACAGTGGAATAAAACAAATAAGCATTATCTGATAAAGAATTGAGAAATTTTGGGATGAATTCAACTGAAAATATTATAATTTTTAGTATCATTTCCCCCAAATTCTAAAGAAAATATGAGTGAATAATTTCACATATGCCATCTTTAATACAGTATCTTATATGTCTGCTACTGTAAAAAAATATATAAAATAGTCATGCTGCTTTTTATTGCATTCCATTTAACAATTTTATTGTGTGTTTATTAAATTTTATGAGATGATACTGTTTCTTACAGTTTCATGACAGCCTGCTGGAACCCAGTTTTTTGTTTTTTTCTTTTAGTAGATTTTCCTTACTTGCTCATGCTAGGGCTCAGAGAGGAAGCATACTTAAGTGTTTCTTTTTTAGGAAAGGATTTCACAAACTTGGTTTGAAGACTTTTGAGGATATTTTATTTACTCTTGAATAATGGATGTCAGTTTTCTTAAAATTATTTTCAATTGAGTAAATTTAACTTTTTAAGGAAACTTTTTGGGAGGGAAGAGGTAGGATGCTCTCATCAGATAAGCTAGCAAAGAGATCTGAGAAATTTGTGTGGATTAAAATTATTCCTTAGAAACAGTCCTCTGTACTCACTTTTCATTTTTTATGACACTTAAGAAATACGTCTTCTAGTGAAAGAAATGAGAAATGAGAGAGATTGTGATATGAGAGAATTCTCTGGATATGAACAGTTAGGGAAACAAGGAGAAAGGAATAAGACAGAACTCACAATTTTGAATGGAAATATAGTTGTTTGCTAAATCTTCTGTTTGTAACTCACATGCTAAATCCGAAGGTGTAGCCTTAGACAGTAAAATAAAGAAATAGGACATAGTCCTCCCATGAGAATTCTGTGTGTGTTTCATGAGGAGGTGCTTATCTTTTCCCTTCATGGGAGCACTTCAGTTGGTCTCTGATTCTGAGTATTGCAGTTAATAGCTGCCATTTATTTAGTGTTTGAATATGTTCTAGGCATTGCATAAGTGCTTCTCTCTCATATTTACTCATTTAATCCTCAAAGTCACCTACTGAGGCAGTTGGTAGGACCACCGAATCTTAAGGTGAAGAAATAAAGATTCAAAGATCAAGGAATTTGCCCAGGTTAGGAGGTGCATCTAGGATTCCATTCAAGCCCTAGTGACATCCAGCCCACGCTCCTCGTTACCTGTCTGCACTCTGCCCAATACGTCATCATCATAGCACAGGCAGTGGGCACCTTCCCTTTATGTGTGCTGAAACCATAGAATTTTTACAGCTCAAAGAAACCGTAAAGAACATTACCTGTATCTTATAGGAAAAAATGCACATTAGACTCAAAGTTCTAAGCAATCTTTTATTTATCCAGCCAGTTGGCCAGCAAGTATTTACTGAGCATTTACTATGTATTAAGTAGTAAATCAGCCAGACATGGTCCATGCCTTCCTAAACTCTGCTGGCCTTTATCTGTGTATTTGCATGTGTGTGCTCAATCGCTTAGTCGTGTCCGACTCTTTGCAGCCCCAGTGGACTGTAGCCCGCCAGGCTTCTCTGTCCATGGAATTTTCCAGGCAAGAATACGAGAGTGGGTTGCCATTTCGTCCTCCAGGACATCTTCCCGACCTAGGGATTGAACCTCCATGTCCTGCATTGGCAGGTGGATTCTTTATCACTTGAGCCACCTGGGAAGCCTGTTTGTGTATTTAGGCTATATGCTAGTTAAAAGCATAGACCCTTAAATCATGCCCCTTGCCTCTGAACCCTGTTCACTAGCGATAGGACAGTGGGCAAATAGATTAATCTTTTTAAGGCTCAGTTTTCCATCTGTAAAATGGTAATACTAAAACACCCATGCTGCTGCTAAGTCGCTTCAGTCGTGTCCAACTCTGTGCGACCCCAGAGATGGCAGCCCACTAGGCTCCCCCGTCCCCAGGATTCTCCAGGCAAGAACACTAGAGTGGGTTGCCGTTTCCTTCTCCAATGCATGAAAGTGAAAAGTGAAAGTGAAGTAGCTCAGTCGTGTATGACCCCTAGCGACCCCATGGACTGCAGCCCACCAGGCTCCTCTGTCCATGGGACTCTCCAGGCAAGAGTACTGGAGTGGGGTGCCATTGCCTAGCACTGGCCTATTGTGAAGATTAAATGAGTTAAAATGAGTAAAGCATTAAAAAGGTATCTGACACTTGGTAAATGCTCAGTAAATATAATTGCTATTAAGATATTTTGATAGTATTTATAATAGTAGTGATATTTCATCACAGAAACCCACAGAGTTATTTACAATAAGATGTGTGTTGTGTTATGGCACAGGATGGAGCAGGGGGCTTTGGAGTGCAGAGAGCCAGACCTCTTAACTCCCAGTTGGTTCAGGGCAGGGTCTCATGTACAACAAATGCTATTTTCTTTCTAACCCTTCTTTGTTTTCCTTTTTTTAAAACTTGATAACTTTCTTTACTTTGTTGTCCAAAATCCTAGTGTTTTTTACTTACAGCGGTTTGCCAGCAAATATTTATTCAGAACCAACTTCTAAGCATGTACTTACTGGGCTCTGTGCAGAATGCGGGGGTAATAATCAATGGGATGGAGGCTGAGCCTTCTAAGAAAGGTACGTGCCTGTGGGCAGAGTATACACATGTAGACACAGAGTTGTAAGCACAACAACTATAATGGATGATGCTAAGTTCTGTAATAAACATATGCAAAATAGAGACTAGAGGAGGGAGTGGTCAACTGTCTCTAATCTAATGTGGAACAAGGGCGATGAGGAAAGCCTTCATGGAAGAGGTGGCATTTTTTCTGTGCCTTGAAGGAGTACAAGCTGCTTCTTGCCGGAGGACATTTTAAAAACAGGAGAGAAAAAAAAATAAATAAAAACAAACAAACGAACAAAAATAAAAATAAAAACAGGAGAGAACCTAAAACAGGAATACTAAGGCATGAACCAGCGTGGCTAGCGCTGACAGCAGAAGAAAGTATCAAAAGTAGATATTTGTCTTGTAGGTTGGAGTGGCGGAAAGAAAGTAACTAGATGCTTTTAAGCAGAACGACTGTATTGTTGGGTTGCATGCTGACGTCAAAGGTGAATTGAAGAAGATGAAATCTGCAGTCCACTTGGTGAGACAGGATGATGACTGGCTGCAGAATCAGTGAGGAAGAGGAGGAGGCTGGGAGCAGCAGGCTTTAGCGGTACTAACTAGAGAGGACCAAAGGGCTCTAGTGCGCTGGACGTGGAGCCAGGACTGGGGAGTAGTCGTCGTATCTAGGATGACTCAGAATTCTTATTTGGGCAATGGGTTACCATCAATCAGAATGGTGAAAAATTCATCAAGAGAAGACAGTGACTTCACTTTGAAGCTTTAACTTTCAGGTTTATCTGTTAAATGACTGCTGAGATATTCCACAAGGAGCTAAATCATAGGTTTGCTGAGTAAAGATGTATACACTGGATGTCTTGATTTGAAACCAGTGGTGATAGCTAAAACCTTTGGAATGACTCACCCAGGAGGAAAATATGCAGTGTGAAGGGAAGAAAGCCTTGAAAAGAACACCAGTGATCTCCAGGGCATCTGCAAGTCGGGTCTCATTAAAATCAGGGGGCGAAGAGTTTCACAGAGGGAGTGGTCAGCAGTGTGCAATGCTGCAGAGGGCCCGGTAGTTAATTGAGAGGGGCCAAGATGACCGTTCAGATTTGGCCATCTAGAAGAAAAATAGTTGCCAGTAAACCTCTGTCCCTTTGTTGGAACACGTTTATGTTGAGTTGCAAAGTGGATCAAAGAGATGGCATAGATGGAGCCACAGAGGTCTGCCCTTCAGAAGCTGTCAGTGGGAGGATGGAGGGAACACCATCTTCATGGAGAAGGGAGGCGGGGATTTGAGCCTGCCCAGATTCTAGGAAAGAAAGACCCAGAGTCAGACAAGCTGAGTTGAGGAGACAGCGGAATGACTGGTAGAGTGAAGCCTTCAGAGACGGAAGCTGCCTCTTCTGAGGCTTAAGACTCAGGTGCAGATAAGCAGGAGTTCTGAGGGTGAGATTTACAGGGCCTTATGCTTGAGAGTGCCTTGGACTGCAAGGAGATCCAACCAGTTCATCCTAAAGGAAATCAGTCCTGAATTTCATTGGAAGGACTGATGCTGAAGCTGAAACTCTAATACTTTGTCCACCTGATGTGAAGAACTGACTCACTGGAAAAGACCCTGATGCTGGGAAAGATTGAAGGCAGGAGGAGAAGGGGACGACAGAGAATAAGATGGTTGGGTGGCATCACCGACTCAATGGACATGGGTTTGGGTGGACTCTGGGAGTTGGTGATGGACAGGGAGGCCTGGCATGCTGCAGTCCATGGAGTCACAAAGAGTCAGACATGACTGAGTGACTGAACTGAACTGATGCTTGATAACCTCAGTTTATTTGCTTAAATAGGACATGAGGCTATCAGAATTTGGCTGGAAGATTGAGGCAAGTCAAATGATGTCTTCAAGATTAATTAATGCACCCTCATTTTTTACTCTGTCTTTCTTGCCTCATCTTGTCTGGGGCCCTACCAGGCTGGACATGCTTGGGCTCACTTAACCTGGAATTTGTTTCTTCATTTTCTCTGTCCTGTTCAGCTTTTCCTCTTTGCTTTATCACACCGCCCATCTAACCTTGACCTTAGCATGGACTCGTGGTTATTAACCCTCCCTTTGCGTTTTTGGTTCATGACACCCCCCCACTTCTTTTGTTACTGGTTTTATAACTAGTTCACTTTCTGTTGTTGCCTCTTTGAAAGTTAGAATTCTGTCTTTAGAATTTTGTTTTACCAGGTTTTGCGCAGTATGCTGTGCTGGGTTGAGATTCTGCCGGGGGAGGTCAGGGGAGGTGGGGGGCGCTCCCTAAGCTCCAAGGGAAAGGATGTAAAAGAATTTTGAGTTTTCCAAGTTTTGTGAAGGGAGCAAAGGGGCAAAACAACCTGCCAGGAAAAGATTGATACACTGAGGAGGTGACGTTGATGTTGAAATAGAAAAGGTAAACATGAACTGACCATTTGTCGAAGGGAGAAGGAAAATAGTAACTTTCTATTCATAAACAGATTCATAATTCATTCGATTCATAGTCATGTTCATAAACAGATACTCACAGACATTGGAGTATATCCTCCAGTAGATAACTGCCTAGAACATATAGGATACTGTCCTGTCCTTCCCACTGATACTGCCTTGATTCCTGACGGCCCTGTATAAGACCTGTAATGGTTTATCCTTCAAGTCAAGGTAGAGAAGGACCATGTTTGTTTGTTAAAGGGTATTACCTGGAAGAATATCCAACAAAATTCTGTAAAACAATTATCCTTCAATTAAAAAAGTGGATTAATTAAAAAGAAAAAAGGAGATTCCCTGCAGATGAAGCTGTTACTGAGCAGCCAGCAATGTGTTTAGGGTGAGGCAGAACAAGATAAATTCCCTATACTCAATTGTATGGTGTTTCTTTCTGTATTTCCTCTACCCTTCCCCCACCCCCTCATCTCAGGTAATTCTGGTTCACAAGAATGAGGAAAAGTGTGTGAGTGTGTGAGTGTGTGCAAAGTCACTGTTCGTAATTATCACCATTATATGATTACAGCAACTTTAAGTCCCGAAAGTAGACACTTGGGACAGATCTCCAGCTCTATGTACTGGGCCTAGGTGGGTGTCACAGTCTGCTATCTTTAGCTCAGAGGTGGGATCGGAGTTCCAGATTTCCTGTGGGTGAGGAATAGTGGGAGGTACTGTATGGAAGAAAAACCAAGGAGAATGGGGAGACACAGAAGATAAACTTTGCTGACTTTGTAATTTCTCCTAGAGTCAGGCCAAGTAAACCTAAAGCGTGGTCTCCCAGGGCAAAAGCTAGTGTTTTCTTGCAAATCTAAGCTTGTGCAAGTAAATTACTGTTTCTCAGAGAGAGAACATGAAGAGTATGTGATACAGTTTACCTATTAGGTATCCTGGGCATTGCTTTCGAGAAAGGATAGGCATAGAAAAATAAGCACTGGTTTGACCCCGCGAAACAGAGCTTCCCAGCATTTTTCTGTTTTCTTGCTGCTGCTCTAGGAGTGACAACGTTCACAGTGACAGTGGACTTCTGTCAAAAATTCTACTCCTTGGCTTTTTAAGGAAGTGGCAGTAGTGATCTTATTACATGGGTGATTTTGGATATATCCTAATTTGTGCTACTGTTAGTAAGTTCATAATAACATGGTGAACCTTGAATGAGAACAGCTTCCTTTGTATTCAGACATTTATTGCTTTTGTGATTAATTTATCTGACAGAGAGTGTCAAGAAGGTTGTGTCTTTGAAAATGATCTAATAGATCTCCAGCAAGCAACATTTTTCATTTGTACATGGAATGCTCTTTGCCATTGTCCATCAATGTTTGGTTTGATTTCCCCCCAGTATAATTCTTGTTAAGCTCAGAGAAGACATCTCTAGTGCTATATGAAATATAAATTATTCCTAGTAAATGGATGGGAATTAAGATTGTCATCTTAATTTAATAATATATTTACCCACATTTAAAGTATATGTACAAATGACACTCTATTAAGGACTTATGAACTTGAAATTTATTTATGTGTCTACTTGAGGCACGTCCCTGAAACTTAAGGTGGTGTGTATCCTAAAATGTGTCATCCAGACTGTAGTTAGACAGAATTTTATAATTCTGGGTTCCCCAGTGGTCTTCCTGAGATTAAAATATATGCTTGTTTTTAAAGTATCTTGAGATAAGGGAAAATAGACTTACTTAGACACTTTTGAATATATACATGCAGTTATTTCTTTGGTAAAAAGAACTTGAGCTTCTGTTCTTAGGGAATATTTATTAGCAATTAATTAATTAGGGTACCTTCTCTGAATTACTGTATTAATTTAAATAAGGTCATGGGCCTCCATGAAAAATTATATTATACAAAATATTAACTGAGGCAGAATCTATTAAGAAATGGTAAATGTGAAATTAACCCAGTTGTGTAGAATTTATAGAATTGATCTTTTAATATATTGACTGTATTAAGTCAGAGAGAAATGTTCATTTAAACACATACCTTCATTTCGCCTGTGGTGTGGAATTATTTTATGTAAAGAATTTACTAATTCACAGGCAGTCCAAAACTGTCTTTGGGAAACCCTCTCTAAACTCAACATTCAAAAAACTTAAGATCATGGCATTCAGTCCCATCACTTCATGACAAATAGATGGAGAAAAAATGGAAACAGGGAAAGATTTTATTTTCTTGGGCTCCAAAATCACTGCAGACGGTGACTGAAGCCATGCAATTAAAAGATGCTTGCTCCTTGGAAGACAAGCTATGACACAGACAGAATATTAAAAAGCAGAGACATTACTTTGCCAACATATTCATATAGTCAAAGCTGTTATTTTTCCAGTAGTCATGTATGGATGTGAGAATTGGACCATATAGAAGGCAGAGTGCTGAAGAACTGATGCTTTCAAACTGTGGTGTTGAAGAAGACTCAAGAGTCACTTGGACTGCACGGAGATCAAACCAGTCAATCTTCAAGGAAATCAACCCTGAATATTCATTGGAAGGACTGATGCTGAAGCCAAAGCTCCAATATTCTGGCAACCTGATGAGAAGGGCGGGCTCACTGGAAAAGACCCTGATGCTGAGAAAGATTTAATCAGGCAGGAGGAGAAGGGGACGACAGGGGATGAGATGTTGGTGGCATCACCGACTCCATGGACATGAGTTTGAGTAAGCTCTGGGAGATGGTGAAGGACAGGGAAGCCTGGTGTGCTGCAGTCCATGGGGTAGCCGAGTTGGACTGAGTGACTGAACTGCCTGACGGACTGTAGACAGCTCACCGAAACTGCTTTAGGGGGAGGGTTTGTTATGTTGTGTGGTGTTCCTTGAACACTTTATAAAGAGTTTGATCATTTATTTGGGGATTTTACTCTCATGGTATGCCACTATACTTCTGAATTCTCCCTTGCCAAGTGATCTGTAGGTCTTTTCCTTTCTGTCAGTACTGTGTGTGGACTTGCGGTTACTAAAAGAGTGTTTATCCCTTTACTCAGCAAACATTGGTGCTAGGTGCTGCTGGATGATTGGGATCCTGAGGTGACTGAGGCACTTTGTCTACCTTTGTGATATGCTCAAGGGTTTTCCTTTGCTGAGAACCCTACCTCCTGGAACATCCCCTTCCCCTCCCCTTCTGGTTGTCTTCAATCCCAGTATTTCCTCCTTCAAGCTAAAGCTGAACAACCTCAGTGGAGTTCCAAATAGAATGAATTGTATGTTCTTCCCTTAATTATTTTCGCATTTAGTTCCACTCCTAGAAAAATCTAGATATGCTATAGTGTATGTAAATTAATTTTAAGGCATGTGGTAATTTACAAATCTCCCAGAAAAAAGTGCTGACAGAATGCTTTGATTCCATGGTTTTAAAGTACTTACCAGTTTTAGAGATGATATGAAGAAAAAATAGAGGGCTCTTAGAATTGTTTAAATACAGTGTTGAAACACCAAAAAAAATTTGAAAGGAAAAGACTTTATAACATGACTATTGGACACTGTATTTGAAAGCTCCACCCCAATGTGAACCACTGATTTAACAGATAGCCACTCTTAGTATTTGGATATAGACCCTTTGTATGCATATCCTTCTAGACTTTTACCTATGCACACAGATACACCTATCCATCTATAACTGTCTTAAAATAGTTGTGTGTGTGTGTGTTTTAAACAGGATCTTACAAAACATGTATCTTTGTAATATCTTTCCATGTAAATATACATGTCATTATGTTATACTGTGTGGTACTGATAGAATTTGAATTGCCAAATGAACAGTGTTGGACAACTAGGTTATTTCCAATCTTGTTCATTATAAATGTCTTTGTACATGTAATATTATTTACTTAGGGTAATTTTTAAAGAGTGAAAGTGGAATATTAAACTTCATGTATAATATAGAGACAGTTGATATGTATTGCCTTATTGTCCTATAGGAAAATTGATATCATTTTGCATAAGTGCATTAAAATGCCAGTTTGTACTATAATTAATACTATATTATCATTTGAAAAAATTTATAACTCTATTAAAAGAGTATATTGTTTTAATAATAATAATAAAAATACTAGTAAGGTGAAACTTTTTTCTCCATAGGGTTATATGTCATTTATATTTTTTTAATCTTTTTCCTATTCCTGTATTACAGTCTGCTTTGATGGGCTTTTCGACTTTTAAAAATTGTTTTGATGCAACTATGTATGTATTCAGTTCAGTTCAGTCGCTCAGTCATGTCTGACTCTTTGCGACCCCATGGACTGCACCACCCCAGGCCTCCCTGTCCATCACCAACTCCTGGAGTTTACTCAAACTCATGTCCATTGAGTCGGTGATGCCATCCAACAATCTCATCCTCTGTCATCCCCTTCTCATCTTGCCTTCAATCTTTCCCAGCATCAGAGTCTTTTCAATGAGTCAGCTCTTCGCATCAAGTGGCCAAAGTATTGGAGTTTCAGCTTCAACATCAGTCCTTCCAATGAATATTCAGGACTGATTTCCTCTAGGATGGACTGGTTGGATCCCTTGCAGTCCAAGGGACTCTCAAGAGTCTTCTCCAACACCACAGTTCAAAAGCATCAATTCTTCAGCACTCAGCTTTCTTTATAGTCCCACTCTCACATCCATACATGACTACTGGAAAAACCATAGCCTTGACTAGACGGACCTTTGTTGACAAAGTAATTTCTCTGCTTTTTAATATGCTGTCTAGGTTGGTTATAACTTTCCTTCCAAGGAGTAAGTGTCTTTTAATTTCATGGCTGCAATCACCATCTGCAGTGATTTTGGAACCCAGAAAAATAAAGTCTGACACTGTTTCCACTGTTCCCCCATCTATTTGCCACGAAGTGATGAGACCAGATGCCATGATCTTAGTTTTCTGAATGTTGAGCTTTAAGCCAACTTTTTCCCTCTCCTCTTACACTTTCATCAAGAGGCTCTTTAGTTCCTCTTCACTTTGTGCCATAAGGGTGGTGTCATCTGCATATTTGGGGTTTTTGATATTTCTTCCAGCAATCTCAATTCCAGCTTGTGCTTCCTCCAGCCCAGTGTTTCTCATGATGTACTCTGCATATAAGTTAAATAAACAGGGTAACAGTATACAGCCTTGACGTACTCCTTTTCCTATCTGGAACCAGTCTGTTGTTCCATGTCCAGTTCTAACTGTTGCTTCCTGACCTGCATACAGGTTTCTCAAGAGGCAGGTCAGGTGGTCTGGTAGTCCCATCTCTTTCAGAATTTTCCACAGTTTATTGTGATCCACACAGTCAAAGGCTTTGGCATAGTCAATTAAGCAGAAATACATGTTTTTCTGGAACTCTTGCTTTTTCTATGATCCAGCAGATGTTGGCAATTTGATCTCTGGTTCCTCTGCCTTGTCTAAAACCAGCTTGAACATCAGGAAGTTCATGGTTCACATATTGTTGAAGTCTGGCTTGGAGAATTTTGAGCATTGCTTTGCTACTGTGTAAGATGAGTGCAATTGTGCAGTAGTTTGAGCATTCTTTGGCATTGCCTTTCTTTGGGATTGGAATGAAAACTGACATTTTCCAGTCCTGTGGCCACTGCTGAGTTTTCCAAATTTGCTGGAGTATTGAGTGCAGCACTTTCACAGCATGATGTTTAGTATTTGAAATAAGTCAACTGGAATTCCATCTCCTCCACTAGCTTTGCTCGTAGTGATGCTTCCTAAGGTACACTTGACTTCACATTCCAGGATGTCTGGCTGTAAGTGAGTGATCACACCATCGTGATTATCTGGGTCGTGAAGATCTTTTTATCTTCACCCAGAAAATTATCTGGGTACAGTTCTTCTGTGTATTATTGGCACCTCTTCTTAATATCTTCTGCTTCTGTCAGGTCCATGCCATTTCTGTCCTTTATCGAGCCCATCTTTGCATGAAATCTTCCCTTGGTATCTCTAATTTTCTTGAAGAGATCTCTAGTCTTTCCTATTTTATTGTTTTCCTCTGTTTCTTTGCATTGATCCTTGAGGAAGGTTTTCTTATCTCTCCTTGCTATTCTTTGGAACTCTGCATTCAGATGCTTATATCTTTCCTTTTCTCCTTTGCTTTTGGCTTTTCTTTTCACAGCTATTTGTAAGGCCTCCTCAGACAACTGTTTTGCTTTTTTGCATTTCTTTTTCTTGGGGATGATCTTGCTCCCTGTTTCCTGTAGAGTGTCACAAACCTCCATCCATAGTTCGTCAGGCACTCTGTCTATCAGATCTAGTCCCTAAAATCTATTTCTCACTTCCATTGTATAATTGTTAAAGATTTGATTTAGGTCATACCTAAATGGTCTAGTGGTTTTCCCCTACTTTCTTCAATTTAAGTCTGAGTTTGGCAATAAGGAGTTCATGATCTGAGCCATAGTCAGCTCCCAGTCTTGTTTTTGCTGACTCTGTAGAGCTTCTCCATTTTTGGCTGCAAAGAATATAATCAGTCTGATTTTGGTGTTGACCATCTGGTGGTGTAGTGAGGATATCAATTCATTGTTGTCACATAGCGAGTATTTGTTCCCTGGGGGTTGCCTGCCTTTGTTTATGGTATTTTTTTCTGTATTTGTGTTTATTAATAAGTGTCATTATTTGTTCTGCTTTTGTTATAGTTTAGACTTTTTTCCAATCCTAAGTTTAAATGAGTATGTACCTATGGATTTAGTAAATTTTTTCATTTGTATCATTTAATTTTTATTCAGATGGAAGTGAAACACTGGATATACAACAGGTTTACTTATTTTTGTTCCAAATTGTTGGTTAATAGTTCCAGAGAGAGTTTATTGAATTGCTTTATCATTTTCTCAGTAACATTAGAAGTCATCTTTATCATATATTGAATTCTTAATTGCTCAGTTCTGAGCTTTATATTTTTTCTGCTTTTAAACTTTTATTTTGCTGTATTGTCTATTTTGATACCAGTAGCACATTGTTCAAAATACAGTTTTGTGGTGCATTTTAACAAGTGTTAGGCTCTGTTTCCTCATTAAACTTCATTTGCTAGTTTTCCTGGCTATTTTCCTTTTCATTTCAAATCAACTTTCAAAGCACTTCTAAAATTCTGGAAAAAAACTTGTTAGTAGTTTAGTTGGGATCACTTTATATTTAATGGTTACAGTATATACTGGGAGGTAGGGTGGGTGGATAGGATGGACATCTTGATAATTTAATTTGTTTTTAAATGGCTTACTGCATCAAGCTATTTAACGACATGTGTGTAAGAGGGCTTCCCTGGTGGCTTAGATGGTAAAGAATCTACCTGCACTGTGAGAGACCTGGGTTTGATCCCTGGGTCAGGATGATCCCCTGGAGGAGGGTGTAGCAACCCACTCCAGTATTCTTGCCTGGAGAATCCCATGGACAGAGGAGCCTGGCGGGCTATAGTCCATGGGGTTTCAGAGGTACACAACTGAGTGACTAACATTGCTACTGCTTTCTGTGAAGATCCTTTTTTAGATATTGGAGATACAGGGTTAAGAAGAAAAGAACCTTCATTCTTTTCCCTGACCAACTTTTATAACTTTAGAGGGTGTTTTTAAATAGATTATAGACTGTAGAAGGAGTATAAGAGTTTTCAGTTTCATATTTCATTAATTTCTCTTCCCTGGAAACAAAGAGAGGATTTTAGGAAAGTAGGGGGCAAGAGATAAAGAAAACCATTCAGAAACTCTGTAAGTGCTAAAACCAGGACAGAGGTGAAGGGAGGGTGGATCCTAAAGATACTTAGAAGTGAAATTGATAGGACACTGAATGAATTGGACATGGAAAAAGGATGGTGCAGAGGGAAGAGTCTTAGGATGTGGTATTTTGGGTCTGGTTGTTTGGCTAGAGAGTGAAGTAGAGAAGGAGGCGCAGATTTCCTAAGGAAGATGTTAGATTTGATTCTGAGGGCAGCTGTCAATCAGATATCTGTGTAGAGTTGTTAAGTAAGCAGTTAGATAACTGTGGTTTCCAGGGGAGGGTCCTCTGGGCATACAGAGCCCTGGCGGGACCGCCTCGGACAGCGTAGGCGTTGAAGCCAGTTTAGAGGAGAAGGTGAGCCCTAGGCACACAGGAGGGGCCAGGGTCCCAGAGAGCTCGGGGAAGTTCCTAGTGATAACTAGATGGATGATATTGCAGGAGAAAAGGAGTGAGAAATAGCCGGACGGATCCAAGACCGCTGAGAGCTCAAGTAAAAGACCAATCTGTATTTTTTGGATTAACCACAAAAAAGCTTGTGCCTATGCTGGGTTGATTTGGGGGGAATGGTGTTGGGCGGAGGCCCCTTTGCAGTAGGATCAAGTATACGTTTGAGAGGCTGATTCTATTATTGTCATCATTATTTTATTATTTCTATCACTGAAGAAATTTTGAAATCCCTTTTAAGGGAAATAAAGAATCTGATTGTTTTGCTCTACTTGTACCTCCAGATCTGTATTTTTAAATAGGAAATATGTATTTAACCACCATTTACTTGAACTAGGTTCTCAGCAGTGTGATAAATTCTGGACTGTTGATATGTGATATTGAAATGATATGCTCCCTGCCATTATGGAGCATTATAACAGTTTCTGTAAGCTCTGCAAGGAACAGAACAGTAGAGTTTATCGTACAGGGGATGGCAGGGGGCGGGGGGCATCAAGCACCCCTTGAGTAAGTGAATTTGAGCTGAGGTGGGTTTTCCTGGCTGAGTGAAAGGCCCTGAGGTGAGATGAAACTTGTGACTGATTAAACCAGTGAGGTCTGAGATTAAGAGAGGAGAGGTAAGCAGAGACTAAGTCCTGCTGTCCTAAGTTACTTGTTGTTCAGTTGCTCAGTTGTCCGACACTTTGCGATCCCTTGGACTGCAGCCCACCAGGCGTCCTTGTCCTTCACTATCTCCTGGAGTTCGCTGAAAGGCATGTCCATTGAGTTGGTGATGCCATCCAACCATCTCATCCTCGGTCATCCCCTTCTCCTCCTGCCTTCAATCTTTCCCAGCATCAGGGTCTTTTCCAATGAGTCAGCTCCTTGCATCAGGTGGCCAAAGTATTGGAACTTCAGCTTCATCGTCAGTCTTTCCAATGAATATTCAGAATTGATTTCCTTTAGGATTGACTGGTGGGATCTCCTTGCTGTCCAAGAGGCTCTGAAGAGTCTTCTCTAACACCACAGTTCAAAAGCATCAATTCTTCAGCATTCAGCCTTCTTTTTTATGGTCCAACTCGCACATCTGTACATGACCACTGGAAAAACCATAGATTTGATTATATGAGCATTTGTCAGCAAAGTGATGTCTCTGCTTCTTAATACGCTGTCTAGGTTTTGTCATAGCTTATCTTGCAAGGAGCAAGCGTCTCTTAATTTCATTGCTTCAGTCACCGTCTGTAGTGATTTTGGAGCCCAAGAAAATAAAATCTGCTACTGTTTCCATTTATTCCCCATCTACTTGCCATGCAGTGATGGGACTGGATGCCATGATCTTAGTTTTCTGAATGTTGAGTTTTAAGCCAGGTTTTTTCACTTTCATCAAGAGGCTCTTTAGTTCTTCTTCGCTTTCTGCCATAAGGGTGGTGTCATCTGTGTATCTGAGGTTATTGGTATTTCTTTCTGGCAATCTTAATTCCAGCTTGTGCTTCATTCAGCTCTGCATTTTGCATGACATGCTTCAGTCCATGGGGTTTCAAAGAGTCGAACACAACTGAGCAACTGCAACAATACTGCATAGACGTTAAATAAGCAGGGTGACAATATTCAGCCTTGACATACCCCATTCCCAGTATGGAACCAATTCATTGTTCCATGTCTGATTCTAACTGTTGCTTCTTGCCCTGCATATGGGTTTCTCAGGAAGCAGGTAAGATGTTCTGGTATTTCTATCTCTTTAAGAATTTTTCAGTTTGATGTGATCCACATGGTCAAAGGCTTTAGTGTAGTCAGTGAAGCTGAAGTAGAATGTTGGCAGTTTGATCTCTGGTTCCTCCACCTTTTCGAATTTCAGTTTGTCCCTCTGGAAGTTCTTGGTTCATGTATTGTTGAAACCTAGCTTAAAGCCTAGCATTACCTTGGGGCTAGCATGTGAAATGAGTGCAGTTTGAACATTCTTTGGTATTGCCCTTTTTTGGCATTGGAGTGAAAATTGACCTTTTCCAGTCCTGTGGCCACTGCTGAGTTTTCCACATTTGCTGGCATTTTGAGTTCAGCACTTTAACAGCATCATTTTTTAGGATTTGAAATAGCTCAGCTGGAATTCCATCCCCTCTACTAGCTTTGTTTGTAGTAATGCTTTCTAAGGCCCACTTCACTTTACATTCCAAGATGTCTGGCTGTAGATGAGCAACAGCACCATCATGGTTATCCATGTATTCTGTGTATTCTTGTCACCTCATCTTAATATCTTCTGCTTCTGTTAAGTCCATACTATTTCTGTCCTTTATCGTGCCCATCTTTGCATGAAATGGTCTCCTGGTATCTAGTTTTCCTGAAAGGATCTCTAGTCTTGCCCATTCTGTTGTTTTCCTCTATTTCTTTGTATTGTTTACTTAAGTAGACTTTCTTATCTCGCCTTTCCATTTTTGAGAACTCAGCATTCAGATGGGTATATCTCTCCTTTTCTCCTTTGACTTTTGCTTCTCTTCTTTCCTAAGCTATTTGTAAGGCCTCCTCAGACAATCATTTTGCCTTGTTGCATTTCTTTTTCTTGGACATGATCTTGGTCACCACCTCCTGTACAATGTCAGGTTACTTAAAGCATTTTTTACTTTGTCGAAAAGTAGTCACTTCATCTGAGGATCAGAATATAAAGTTCTTAAGGGCAGTGATTTTCCTTTGTTTTGATTGACATCTTCCTGTTGTACAAAATAGTAGTAGCACTTTGTAGATGGCTCAGATATTTTTGAATAAATACTGTTAATTAGATGAATGAATACACTTGTGCTTGACAAGATTATTCCATCTGGTTTATGGTAAACAGATTGCAGTATAGGGGAGGAGTTGTGTTGATTCGCTCCAATGAAAGCTGGTAGCACTGGACAGTGGTGGTGGGGGAGAAACACATCTAGGAGGAGAATAATTTGATGGTGGTCCCATGGGAGTGAAAGATGATCAGGGCATTTTATATCCGAACAACAGAGTGTTGCAGGGGTCCCTCTAAGTCACTGTGACTTAACTGAATTTTTTCCAAATGCTTCTTCCTGCTCTGTTTGGGTTTGCTTTTTGACATTGCCACACACCCTAGATTCCTACTTACTCAAGATTTATCTTACATTGTTACCAAGCTCTGTGAATTTGACATAGACTTTTAATACAGCACCTACGCAATTTCCCTCATATTCTCCATTCTTGGGCCACTTCTGTGCTGGATGCTGTATCATTTCTTGTCTACGCTGTTCATATCCAGTCCTCTTGCCCTCTTGCCTTTCTTACACTCTTTATTCTCTGC
Organism: Budorcas taxicolor; assembly: GCF_023091745.1. Lineage (NCBI taxonomy): Eukaryota > Metazoa > Chordata > Mammalia > Artiodactyla > Bovidae > Budorcas > Budorcas taxicolor. The sequence continues at coordinate 85,385,115 of NC_068923.1, forward strand.
TCGATATATACCCATAATATAGAAATGAGTATATCATTCAGTTCCCTAAAAACTCTGTGCTTTCCCATTGCGTATAATGTAAAGTCTACATCAACAGTACTGTGCGGTTGTACATTCAATTAAATTCAACAAATACTCATTGGAGCTCCGACTATTTGCTTGCCTGTGATCTAGTCACACAGGGCTTCCCTGGTAGCTCAGCTGGTAAAGAATCCATCTGCAATGCAGGAGACCCTGGTTGGATTCCTGGGTTGGGAAGATCCCCTGGAGAAGGGATAGGCTATGCACTCCAGTATTCTTGGGGTTCCCTGGTGGCCCAGATGGTAAAGAATCCACTTGCAATGCAGGAGACCTGGGTTGGATCCCTGGGTTGGGAAGATGCCCTGGAGGAGGGCATGGCAACCCACTCCAGTATTCTTGCCCAGAGAAGCCCCATGGACGGAGGAGCCTGAAGGGCTACAGTCCATAGTGTCACAAAGAGTTGGAAACGACTGCGTGACTAAGGACAGCACACCACATACTCTGCACCCCTTCATAATTTTCTGCCTAGGATTACTAACTTTTACCTGGATAATCATAACTGAGTGCACTGAACATGTCTGCTACCATTTTTCTGTGACCACTCTCGGACCTGGCTTTGTAGCCTTCTTTGTTATTGGCAAATACGACAAATCTTGATGGAATAAAAATTGTCTGTGCTTTAAGACTGTTAAAGATTTGGATCGCCACTGAATGATTTTTGTCACCTTCTGAAATAATCTGCACTTGGCAGGAGGCTGTTAACATACATGCTGATGTTCAGTTTATGGGCCCTTGGTGATGCCTTTGTGTTTCTCTGCTCTTTTGATAAGCAGGAGTCACTTTTCTATATATTTAGGAGTTGCAGTTTTTCCTTGATGCTTTCATTACACTCATTCAGCAAACATTCAACTGGTTGCTGGTATCAGGGGTTTCAAACTTCTTCAACTGGATGTCCCTTTTTTCCCAAAGGAAATGTTAAAATGTATTAAATCTTAAAACAGATTCATGTGGACCTATGCTGGTTAGAGTATTATAGTTAATCCCAGGCTGCTTGATACCTGCTTGGTGACTCTAGGAACTACCTCCAGGAAGTGGTATTAGACTCTGAAGCAGAATCACTTGAATAACGGTGATAACAGACATGGGAGATATGTCATTTCTAAAGGGTTTATACATATAAGTAATGCCTGGAGTCTACCAGTGTTCGTAAGACCCACATTTCTTTCCATACTTTCTGATATTAAAATTGTTTTTTCTAACTAGAACCACCATTTGGGTATTTACTGATGTTTATGGCACTTTCCCTTGGTGGCCTGCAGGTCATCTCTTTTGAAAAATGAGTGAACGGTTTGAGACTGTTTGGGGCCTGTTCCATTGAAGTGAATATGTGCTTTCAGCATGTCCTGCCTGCTGACTCTCCTGTACCCGCCTCTGGGTAGCCGTAAAATGACTGGTAATATCTTTGCCTGTTTTGTCAGAAACTTGCTTTGCTTTCTTCCTAGCTTACGTTCTTTATTCATTCATTCAGCAGCTCTTTACCAAGTGTCTACTGTTCTAGACACTCTTCTAAATTCTGTGGAAGCTGCTGTTGCTGCTGCTGCTAAGTCGCTTCAGTCGTGTCTGACTCTGCGACCCCATAGATGGCAGCCCACCAGGCTACCCCGTCCCTGGGATTCTCCAGGCAAGAAAGCTGGAGTGGGTTGCCATTTCCTTCTCCAATGCATGAAAGTGAAAAAAGAGAAGTCACTCAGTGGTGTCCAACTCTTAGCAACCCATGGATTCCAGCCCACCAGGCTCCTCCGTCCATGGGATTCTCCAGGCAAGAGTACTGGAGTGGGGTGCCATTGCCTTCTCTGGCTGTGGAAGCTGGGCTTAACAAAGTCAGTCAGAATTTCTGCGTTTGTGAAGCTGACACTGTGACTAGGGAAACATTCAGAAACAGGATGAACAGATCAAGTAGGAGCTACTGAAGCACTCTAGAGGAAGGGGAAGGAAATGCATTGTCCCTGTAAGAGATGACCCAGAAATGTTAGTATTTTCCTAGAAATTGTGATTTACCTCATTCTTTAGTCATCTTCCATCTCACCTTATGCTCTTTTAATGGCTTGATGTCCTGCTTCAGGCAGTCATCCCAGTTTCTGGACCAGCCGCTGACTCGGTTGCTGACCGGCTTGTTCCAGGACTGAACTCGTGGCCTCGTTCTCGTCAACGCAGTTATCCCATTGTTGACTGACTACCTGGACTGAGCATGGCTTCTCCTCCTGCTTCCTCAAAGCTCACTTACTTAGTCACTGGGTTTCAAACATATAAATCAAGGAAAGATCTGAATGGGACTGGGAAGTGTTTCGGATGAGACCAAAGGCTCTCCTTCCTTCCCCCAGTCCCCACGCTTTGAAGCTGTATGTCACCTCCATGGCCTCCTATCACAGAACTTTTGTTTCTTAGGGTAGCATTTCAGAGCCGTTTCATTGAGCTCTGCCTTGTCCTTCTGTGATGACTGTAATACTTTATAACTGAGCTTTCTAATATGGTAGCCATGCCACCACAGCTGTTGAGCACTTGAATGTGACTAGTGTGACTGAGGAATTCAATTTTAAATTTTATTTACTTTTAATTAATTACATTTTCAGTGGCCACGTGTGACTCAGTTCAGTTCAGTTCAGTTGCTCAGTCTTGTCTGACTCTTTGTGACCCCATGAATCGCAGCATGCCAGGCCTCCCTGTCCATCACCAACTCCTGGAGTTCACTCAAACTCACGTCCATTGAGTCGGTGATGCCATCCAACCATCTCATCCTCTGTCATCCCCTTCTCCTCCTGCCCTCAATCTTTCCCAGCATTAGGGTCTTTTCAAATGAGTCAGCCCTTCACATCAGGTGGCCAAAGGATTGGAGTTTCAGCTTCAACATAGTCCTTCCGATGAACACCCAGGACTAATCTCCTTTAGGATGGACTGGTTGGATCTCTTTGCAGTCCAAGGGACTCTTAAGAGTCTTCTCCAACACCACAGTTCAAAAGCATCAATTCTTCGGCTCTCAGCTTTCTTTATAGTGATTAGTACAGTAGTTCTCTTGCCTGGAAAATTCCATGAACTGAGGAGCCTGATAGGCTACTGTCCATGGGGTCACAAAGAGTCGGACATGACTGAGCGACTTCACTTTCACAGTAGTTTTAGAAGGTGCAGTTCCAGTATAATGCTAACTCTAGATATAATATTTACTGAATGTTTCTTGTATAAAATAGCAAGACACATTCTTGTATAAAAGTCCAGATCTTGTGTGAAATAGCTATAGTTTTAGATGATAGTGAACTCTTGAGAACACCTGGAGTAAGTTCTAGCTTGTAACCTCAAACAGATTATCTACTCTTGTCCTCAGTTCCCTTTTAGAAGATGGGCAACTTTGTAGTACCTTTTCGTAGTGAGATTTTAAAATAAGGTTAAAGCATGCAAAGGATTTGGTGTAGTGCCTGATTACTTCATTTTAGGTGACTTATCCTAAGGGTTTTTGTGGGATTTTTTTTTCCCTTGTAAAAATAAACCTTTTTATTGCATAATGTTTAAATAAAAGAAAGATAACAGAAAGAAACTAAAACTAATCTATAATTCTACCATCCATAGACAAGAACAGAAAACCTTTGAAATATGAAAAAAATTTGTTTGGGTTCATAATATATTTTGTCTTTGTTTTGAATATACATGTGTATGATATATGACTACACTGTTAACTATTATTGTAAAAAAAAAAAGGGGGAGCTTTTGGAGACTATGTTGTATGTGTATAAATTGCCTTACACATCTCCTTTTCTAATATAAAAGGTTTTAGGAAATATATCGTGATTACTGAAAGACATTTTAAAACTGGTAAACTCACTAATCCAATTCAAAGATTTATCTTTGGTTACTTAATGTTTTCAGAGTGTAGATAGAAAAAAGGTGTAGAAGACCTTAAATTTGTCATGTTTCTTGAAAGTTCTAGTATTTCAAAGTTGTGACTAAAGGCATGCCTTATTCTTACCTGAAAACTGGGTTCCCCTCTTGGTGGGTATCACAGAAGATACAACCAGAAGGAAGGATTTATTACTTGCAGCAAGTAAGGAGAACGCTAGCGATCTTATCCAAAGCAGTGTCTCCTCGAATAGCAAAACTGGGGGAGTTTTAAGCTACATACATATTCATGAAGAACTGGAACAGAGAAGAATTCAACATAAAGGAACTTCCCTGATGGTCCTGTGGTTAAGAATCCACTTTTCAATGCAGGGGATATGGATTTGATCCCCGGTTAGGGAGCTGAGATCCCGCATGCTGTGTTGCACCTGCTGAGTCTACAACTAGAGAGATGCCTGCGCTCTGCACTGAAGAGCCAGGGGGGTACAACGAAGACCCAGTGCGACCAAATAAGTAAATGAATATTTTTTAAAAACTCAGCATAGACTTGGGGCAGAGGTTGACAGAATCCAAGCTTCAGTTGCCTGAAGTCACAAGGGTCAGAAAAGGTCAGAATCGTCTTTCCTTAGGTTCGGGTGCCCTAAAGTGTAGCTACCATCCTTACCAGGATGGCAGTCTTAGTTCCCGTAGAATAACTCCGAGATGTGTATCAGATGGTTATGTGTATCCCTTGAGGAACAGCCAGGACTCTGGTTTATTGCTGAACTGTTGCTTCTTGACTGCTTTTCCTCTGCTCTGCATTCCTTTGTTCCCTGAAGATCATTTACTACTGAGACCTGTTCAGGGACAAGCATCATATCTAGGCTTAGATCACAAAAGGGCTTAGGCCTAAAATGGGTTCTCTTATGTCAAAAAGCTACATCTGGTTCTTTTCCTCCGAGGACACCCTATCCCATCTGCCTGCATTATGGCCTTATAGCAATATGTATTCATTTAAAATATGTATTGAGCACCTTTTATGTGTCAAGCACTGTGCCAAGTACTGGGGCTATAAAAACAAATAATATGTCATCATAATTTCCTTTAAATAAATTACAGTTTAGTGGAAGAGACTGACCTTGGTTCTAAATAAAGTGCAGTCAGTGCCAAAAGACGACCTAGAGAGTGAAATATGGAAATATAGGGTAGTTTTTGGGACAGCCCAGGATGGGAGAGTTGTGCTGGGGCATCCAAAGTGACAAAGAGGTAAAGAACTCACTTGCCTGCACAGGAGATGTAGAGATGCGGGTTCAGTTCCTGGGCCAGGAAGATCCCCTGGCTGCGGGCATGGCAACCCGCCCCAGCACTCTTGCCTGGAGAACCCCATGGACAGAGAAGCCTGGTAGGCTATAGTCCATGGGGTCACATGGAGTCAGACTCGACTGGAGTGACTTAGCACGCACTAGCTGAGGTGAGACCCAGATGGAGTTTTAAAGGAGTGATGGACTTAAGCAGACAGTGGTGGAGTGAAGGGTATGTCAGGTAAGGGACGCAGTGCAGTGGAACCCCGTGTGACCCAGGGGCTTTCAGAGGCCATAGCAATTCAGGAAAGAGTTCAGAGGTGGCTGGGGGGTATATGGGAGCCAGATAAGTCACAAAGCTCTGTCTTTCTGCATCCTAGTAAGACACGAGGACTTTATGCTTAACATTATAAAAGGTCTTTGGATGTGATTTGGAGAATGTATCAGAGATGAACTGTCAGATCAGAAAGTCCATTCAATGGATTGTCACTTAGGCAAGGTGAGAGGATAGTTTTATAAGAGCTTGAATTCAGCCTCTTGAAATGAGTAGCATTCTAGATATTCGATTCTAGGACATGGAAGGGATATTAGGGCTAGAGTTACATGTATAAGTCATGCACATAATGGCCATGGTGTGACCGTCACAGCACCAATGACATCACTAAGGAAAAGGCATAGAGTGAAAGTTTGAAGAGGAACACTGTGGGGAAATAGAGGAGTCATCATAGGGATGTCAAAGAGTGAACTTTTAAAAGAGACTGAGAAAGAACACGCAGGGAGGCCTGAGAAAAATGAGGAGAACTTTAGAATAACGGAGTCCAGAGGACAGTATGTTTCGTGCAGAAGGAAGTGGTGTACAGTGTCAGTTGATACAAAGATGCCAGATAAATGATACAAGTGTTTCTTGGATTAATAAGAGACAATTTAGAAGTTTCAGTAGGAGGAGAATACATTGATGCTATAGTCCAGGGTTATTTTACTCACGATTCTTTGGTTGCAAGTAAAAAGTCAGCTCAAATTAAGATTTAGGCAAAGGAGGGACTGATTAACTAGGATTGTTTGGAAGATCCAAATTATAGGAATTTTAGAGATGCAACTAGAATCCAGTAGAAGGAGCAAGTTTCCTGTGAGGCACTATCAGGATAATCTCTTGTCATTTCTTGATTTCTTCCCGCCTGTTGCCTTCTTTTCCAACACACACCTGCTTTCTGGACATGAAAGGCAGCAGAGCGCGTGATTTTCGTCTCTGGATTGGAGTTACTTTTCTTTCCTGAGATGGCCCATATCAGACTAAGTGCTGTGCCTGGGCCAGCCGCTGGTATCCAGGGTATGAAGTCATCAAAGAACATGGTGGCTCCCAAGGTAGCTATGAGATTAGAGCGCTTGGCAAGTCCCCATGCTGGGAGGGAAACTTTCTAGGCAGAGGTCTTACAGGTGTCTACTCCAAGTAAGGAGGGAAAGGGAATAAGGAAAGTGAGTGTAGATGATGCTTTCAAGAACCTGAGCTTTGAAAATGAGTGTTTTGATGATAGCTTAAACAGAGAAATTTGGACATTTGTACAGTTATTTTGTAACCAGATCATTGACAGAGATTTAGTCATGAGAATTGAAAATTGTATTTAAAAACAAGAGCTAGATATTCATTTTAATGTTTCTGGAAAAAGATTTCTGTTCAGGCATAGTCTTGTGGACACAGAAGTTTATGTGAACAGAGGAGGTCTGGTGGTCACTTCATTGTCGATACATTTTTTCTGAGTAGCCTCCTTTTTGTTTGAGATTATCGTGAGCCACATGTGAAGAAAGAAATGAGAGAACATTAGAGTTTTGCAAAGATCCTTGAGGTCTTGTATTCCAAGATGCTGAATTTTCTAAATAAGAAAAGTAAATTCCAAAGAAGTTGAAGAATCACTTTCAGACAGAAGAAAAAGAGGTATTTTCTGCTTTGGTTTCTCTTTGGTGGGTTAGGAGGAAGTCTTTCCTAGAACCTTTTCTATAGACCTCCCTTCATGACCCATTGTCCATAATTGGAGCACAGCTCTCACTTCTGAAACCTGTTGCTGATAAGGGGAATGTGATAACCTGAGTAATATAAAACAAGCAGAATCTGCCCCTAAGAATTGTGTATCTGAACAAAATTAGAGCTCTTCAGCAGGGAAGACTGGGATAAGGGCTATTGAGAAGGAACTCAGCAATATCTGTGACATAAGGTAAGCTATGGCAACCTACTCCAGTATTCTTGCCTAGAGAATTCCATGGACAGAGGAGCCTGGTGGGCTACAGTCCATGGGGTCACAAAGAGTCAGATATGACTTTGCCTATGTGTACTGAACTGTAACTTCCTCCAATTTTAAAGGAAAACTGGAGAAGGAAATGGCAACCCACTCCAGTGTTCTTGCCTGGAGAATCCCAGGGACAGGGGAGCCTGGTGGGCTGCCATCTATGGGGTCGCACAGAGTCGGACATGACTGAAGCAAATTAGTAGTAGTAAGGTAAGCTAAAGAGCTTATATTTTATTCTGTGGTCAGTGGGACAGTCCCAATGGTTTTAAACTAGGTAACAGGTCAGATCAGATTTGAATATCAGAAATAAATATCTTCACATAACACATGGTAAGACATGAGGTGATAGGTCATCCTTACACTTTGTCTGAAACTACGTAAGATGATACCACAGTTGAACTGAATTTTGGATTTTCAGAATCTTTACTTTTTACCTGCATCGCATTTTCTCATGTATTTATATGCTGTTGATGATTCTGTGTTTGTCTTTTGCCATGGAATTAAGGTGGCTGTCTTTAAACTGGCTATAATATAGGGAATGGGTTTGTAAAAGTTATGAATTAACATTCCTTCTTATGAAAGCTATGCATGCATGCTAAGTAGCTTCAGTTGTGTCTGACTCTTTGTGACCCAATGGACCAAAGTCCGCCAGACTCCTCTGTCCATGGGATTCTCCAGGCTGGCGTGGGTTCCCGTACCCTTCCCTAGGGGATCTTCCCTACCCAGGGATTGATCCTGCCTCTCTTATGTCTCCTGCATTGAAAGGCAAGTTCTTTATCCTTAGCGCCACCTGGGTAGTAATGAAAGCCATGGTCGTGCTTAGTTTTAAAATGTCTTCCTGAGAAGGCACTTAAATTGCTATCAGGTTGCTTACTGTACTCCCCTGGTGGCTCAGAGGGCAAAGAATCATTCTGCAATGTAGGAGAACTGACTTCGATCCCTGGGTGCTGAAGACCCCTTGGTGAAGACCCTTGGAGAAGGGAATGGCACCCCACTCCAGTATTCTTGCCTGGAGAATCCCATGGACGGAGGAGCCTGGCGGGCCACAGTCCGTGGGGTCACAGAGTCACACACGACTGAGCGGCTAACACTTAACTGCTTACTGTCAATATAATCACTGGTTGGGGTGTTTGAGTGTATAATACAGATTCACGTATACAGATGTTGTACAGATAGGCTATAATAAAAGGGACGCAGAGGAAGCCTGATACAGTTGGTACGTAGGGCAGCTGGGGAAAGCTTTAAGAGGATGTGGAATCCATAATGAGCAGTAAATAATCTACAAGATGGGACATGTTCTAGATAAAGGAAACAACAGCTCTATAAAGAAAGGCAGAAAAGTCAAGGAGTAATGTCAAGGTGCCCTGTATAGGCAGAGCATATAATCGGGGAAAGGCATTGGCAATAAAGCCAATGGATCATGGAGAGGAAGGCCAAAGAGAAGGAGCTCACACAAGTTGGTGCCTGATACAAGAAGGCACTGTGGTGGGGTCCTGTTGCAGCAGAGGATTGCATCCCTGTTCTTAAGAGGGACTGAAAAGGGAAAAGAAAGTGGAAGTGAAAGTCGCTCAGTCATGTCCAACTCTTTGCAACCACTTGGACTACACAGTCCATGGAATTCTCCAGGCCAGGATACTGGATGGGTAGCCATTTCCTTCTCAAAGGGATCTTCCCGTCCCAGGGATCAAACCCAGGTCTCCCATACTGCATGTGGATTCTTTACCAGCTGAGCCGCCAGGGAAGAGTAACTGACTCAGTGTAACTCACTTGCCTGAGGGCTCACTGCTAATAGTCAAGAGAGTCTACAGTTGCAACCGCATCTGTCTTAACTTGAAGTTCTGTTATCGCTGTTAATAAATATCCTTCCCACTGTATAATTGCATTCGGCTGAAATGTTAGCATTTGACTTTTATTCTTAAGCATTGTTGAAGGGTCCTTAGCAGGTATGAGTGTTGCCAGAGGTGTTTATCAAGGAAATGCGGTGTTGGTGTTGTAGAGGCTGGAACGACTACCTTTCGAGTCTGCAGACAGTTGCTTGTAACAGCTCACACCCAGTCACGGGAATCACTAAATGACTCCATTGTCAGAACCATATTTGCTCCATTTTCCAGAGAAATAAAAACCAAACTCTGTGCCAGTTTTTTCCTCCTTTAGTACCTTGGTCTTTGGTTCCACTTGGGCTTAATCCTCTTTGGTGCATGCCTTCTAGCTTTCTTAACTAACACTCAAATAAGACTAACTCTGAACTAACTACTAATTGACCGAAAAGTTCTTCGGTCCATAACACCTGTGAAACAGATATTTCTTCTTTGAGAATTGACATGATGAACTCTGATAGAAAATGTTACACCATTCATTATACCAATACTGAATTCTTTTACACCAATCATCTCTAGAATGGTATGTAAACAAGGGAAATGTAGAATGCCTGTCCTCAAACTTTAAGAACACATCTGGAACTATTTGAACTAACTAAAAGTAAAATAAGTGCCATGGCGGATTATGCCATACCTTTTCACATAAAATAACAACAACAAAAAAGGAAATGGAAAACATACCACTTCTAGAAGGCCCTGACATTGAATGGGGTATTGAAATGCTATCAGTAATATATTTATATATACCACATTTCCTTCCATGCATCAGCCATCTTTGGTACATATGTGCTGAATATTTGCCATGTGAGCTGAAAACTTACCATATAGGGAAGATGTTGTTTAGAAGTGGTGTGAATCATTAAGGTAGATGATTCTTTTTTAAAATACATTATTTACTGACAACTTTTTTCTTTCTTTCTTTTTGGCTGTATCATTTTGTGTCAATAAATGTCAGCTTTCCCCCAGAGCAACTAAAAATAGAAATTACATAAAAGAACAATATAATTTTCATAAACTTAGAAAACTGTGTAAGAAATATTATAGCTTAATATTGGTTTTACTATATCCTCTAATTTGAAATGGAATGAAATACTTCTATGATTAAATCATAGCTCTTTTACTGTTTGCTATAGAAATTTCAAGAATATATATTTCAGAATGTTTTTTTTAAAAATAATCCAAAGCAAACGCAACAGAACTCAGCATAGTTAAAACACATTTTCTGAGTTTCCTTGCATCTCTCTGCTCCAGAGGGTTTTTGTGTGTGTGTGTATGGCTTAGGCCTGGCTGGCTATTTCACCATCTATCTCAATTCTGGATTGACTGCAGTGAACAGCGCAGAATGAGTTACATATGGTCCCACTTTGTCAAAGTTTGTAGGAACTCTGGGTTGGAACTCCTTTTCATCAGAGTGAAACTAACCATCACAGAAATGTGGCCGATGTCAAAATCCTAAATACACATACACATGAACATACATTCTGGTGAAAGTGTGTATATTACTGTTAGAAGTGGTGGTGTTTTGCTCTTCACTGACTTAGTGCTTATTGCTCCTAAAATGATGACATTTCAGAAATTTAAAAAAAGTTGTTCATCTACCTTTTATAATAATTACTGCTGTCATTACGGTTAAATTCTGCATAGGAATCATGTTACATAAGTGGACCAAGACAGGTATTTGAAAGGTGTTCAGATTAAAATTGCGAATGTATCAAAAATCTTTCTAAAACTGGGCAGCAGAAGACAAACGCAAATTTTATCTTAAAAGAGTCTGAAGAGGAAACCCATTGTCAACTTGACAGTTTATTATCCCCTCTTTCCTTAGCGCGGGCTGTTGGAGAAAGAGTAGTAAAAAGTGGGTGCAGGATATATTCTCAAGTTTAGATCTTGCTCAGGAATCGCATCAGGGTGAGGCAGGGCCCGTGTCTACCAAGGCTCAGCCTTTCTGGATTCTGAAGCTGTCCATTGTGACTTCCTGCCAAGGCTCTGCCTTTAGGGGTGCTGAAGCTGTTCACTATAACTTCAAGCTCCTTTCTCCCTGCTTTCTTGGTGTGTTCCCCCTTTCTCGTCTTCCCTTCTCTCGCTTGCTGTGTTTATTTATTTATTTTCTGTTATTCCCACTTCCCCTCCCCCCTCCTTCCTTTCTCTGTGCAACCACGTGCTTCAAATCTGTGGGTCTGGACTGCCTTCGCTAACAGCTCTGTGTGAGTGTTAGCAGAATGCAAACCAGATGGACCAGCAGTTCCCACTGTTATCTCCCAGCCGACTCTGGCAAGCCTGCCTTTATCCTTCCTTCCTTGGCAAGAGAGAAATATTTGCCTTTATTTAGGGAGACTTGTATTTGCTGCTGTACCTCTTCCCTAAGCTGCAGCATAAGTGGAAAGCTATTTATTCCCTTGTTGCTGAGGTTGGTTGAGGTGAGTAGACTGTGCAATGAATTTAACTATCAAAGAAGTAGTTTTGAGCCTGCCTAACTTCTGCTTTTCTCTAGAATAAGTTATTCACTGGCACTGGTTGTAAAACGCTATGGAATAGCATATGAGGAAAAGCTTTTAATAATAAGATAAAGATAGAGGTGCTCTCCATGTGCTTCACCATCATTTCACTCGGAACACTTATTCACCATAGGGATAGTCATTGTTATTCAGCCAGCAGTAGAGATGAAGAAAGAGAGATCCTGATACTGTTCACTGATTCATCTTTCAAAATGCTCTTTATTAGAATGGTGATTACTTCAATTCTTTTAGTACACCTTCCCTTATGTGTTATCTGCGCTATTTCAGCTTTCAAATGTCATGTTCTGTTTCATCCCAAGTCTTACGAAATTGCTTTGAATAAAGGTGAGGTTGATTTGGAATTGTCATAGTAATAATTTGAGCTTTTCATTTTAATAGTTGACAAGTAATTTTGAGAGTTTTTCACTATGGTGACCATATTGATGTTTTAAGAGATCCATTCTTAGGAATAGTCTATATTATTTTACTTTTCAAAAAGTCTAATTGGTAGGTATCTGTGCCTCAGGCTGCAAGAGGCACCTCAGAAATGTTTTTTTGGGGGTATGTGTGCATGTGTACACATATTTGGTAGAAAATTGCATCTTAAAAAAAAGCAAACACTCTTTTTTTCTTCTTTTTTTTTTTTTTTACTGGAGATCTGTTTCTCTGAGCAGATTAGATTGAGAAGTTTAAAATTGCAAGAGAAAAATACACTTAGTATAAAAGTTCTGAAGTGCTTTATTGGGTAGTCAGGGAAATTCTCCCTGTCACATACTCATAAAAAAATATTAGGAGGGTCTTTAGTTCTTTTGAGTTCTCAGTTTGCTATTTTTCCATTCTTACTCTGCCAGAGATTGGTGGTTGAAGTATTGGTTACATATTTTTTAAATGGTGGATCATAAACTCATAAATTCTAAGTCAATAATAACTTCATTGTGTGACATTTATGTAGTGGTGATTTTTCAAACAGGGCAGAAAAAAAATGAAGTGAGAGGTTATGACCAGGAGACATAGCCTGCTTCATCTATTAGACTGGAAAGCTAAGCATGGAGAGGGGATGGCAAGTATTACAGAAAAAGCTATCGCAGAACATCAGCGTCTAACAGGATCCCACCTGCATAACAGAGCCTCAGATTTGTGTACTTTCTGAGCTGCCTGAGGGCTTCATTACCGGCCCACTTCCTCATCTATTTTTTACATCCTGCTAATGTTGGCTTCAGCTTCAAGTGAAGTTGTGCTGTTGCATATAACACTACCAAAGGTAGCATCTGCCCAAGCCAGAAATAACAATAGGATGTAAAATTACCCAGTTAGAAATGAGGTCCTGCCATCTGTGCTACACCTTCTTAAGAGAGGTTTGCATGATAAAGTCTTGATTTAAGCCTCGGTAGATAGACCTATTTTATTGATAGAAGATGCTAGGTTTCTTCTGTTACCTTGCTTGTAAAAAAAGATGAGCCCCACTTATAAAACCGAGGTGCTAAAAAAAGAAAACCCCGAGGTGCTTAAAGAGTCAAATAACATGATCGTGGTGGCGTCCTCCAGATCGTACTGAGAAGCACTCCACGATGCCAGACTCACCTGTGGATGTGAAGACCCCATCCAGGCTGACTCCTCCCACGATGCCACCTCCCCCAACAACTCAAGGGGCTCCCAGAACGAGTTCATTTACACCAACGACGTGTAAGTAGACGTTTCTGCATTTTCTGTTTTCAAGTTCAAATTAATTTTGTTTTCTGCAAATAAAAATCAAGGGACAAGAAGATCCAGCATAATGTCTAATGGATAAATGAAGATCCCATTTTAGCTTGCTCCTTTTGACTTGGAACATGTTAATAGGCTGCAATTATTTCCAGGCTCCTTCTGATCTTCTAATACCACTTTCTTCCATTATTTACAAATAATGTTAAAATCTACATTCTTAAGTTAAAAGGCGGATTGTTTTACGCAACCAAAGCCTGCAGAAACCTTTTTGAAATAAAGGAGCATCTTTCTTGTGTTGAACCTGTCAGACGTTTATTAAATGTTTATTCCATTTCAGCGTGGCTCCGGACTTGTGTTCTGAACCAGTGGAGTGTACTGCCTTTTGTGTCAGTCTAGGAAAGGACAGACTATTCTGACAGAATACCAACTTCCCTTTCATTCCTGTATATTTTAGTAGGGATGGGGGATAGCTTTGTTTTCATCGATCTGAAAATCCTGGTCAAAATATCATAAAAGATTTGTGAAACTAATATTTACAGACCATGCGCCCTGAAATCTATATGTGAATGAAAAATAATAAGCAAAAATAGATCTGTGGCTGTATAAGGGATCAGCAAAAGGGATATCCAGGTTATTTATGAACTATTGCACTGCCATTTAAAAGGCCTTTCCAAACATATAAGGAGCAGGGGGCTGCAACAGTGCCAAGTTGTAACCCTGTCAACTTGCATTTGGTTTGTTTTTGCCCAGAGTCACAGTGATAGGCGTATGCCTGCTGTGACAGGGCCTAGTGAGATATCATTTCTTGACAGGTAGCTCTGGTCCTCACTTGGGACAAGACCATTTTATTTTCTTGAAACTTTTTAAGAATGATAAGGTACTTAAAACATCTTTAAAATATCATTGGAGGTCATTTATCAAAATTATATTTCAAAGATAGGTTTGATAAAGATCTACCATGATAAAGTCAATAGTTCTTTGGTGAGAAATGTGTAAATTTTTCTACCCTAGTTCTTACGGATTATTACTTTGATATTCAAGTAAATTTTATCGAGTGAATTCACCAAGTTACCGCCTATCCATGCTGTTAGTTGGATTGAGATGTCCCTTTCGGTTTCTAGAAATAACTCTTTGATAATTACCATATCCATTTTGGCTTCTTACATAAAATTTGTGTTTTCCTTAAAGAAGTGGTTAAGAAATATGAGGGGGAGAAAATAGCCTTCTAATTGGGTGGTATAAGGTTAAAACTTGAAAGTACTCTTTCTATAAACACAGCTGTCAGTTGTGTGTACAAAACATGATTAAAAATGTCCAGTGATAAATTTAGTCTCCACCAAATGTACACTTTCTCTCGGGGAGCCGTTTAGAAAGGAATAGTTCTGTTACATTGATGTAAGCCTGTGACAAAAAGCTGACATCCAAAATGCTGTTTGTTCTGTGTTTGAAGCGTTTCAGGTGGCTGGCATATGCGTGCTTGGGAGGCAGGCTGGCCCTGCGCTCCAGCCAGCCCCCATTGATTACCAGCTTCTGTGCAGATTATCTTCCTGCAGGGTGAGGGGTCCACCCCTGGAGTCAGGGAGCACCCGAGCGCCTGGCCACCCCGTGACGTCAGAGCATCTCACCAAACACCCCGCAGCTTTGAAATGACCCAAAGTCCCCAGATTGGAAGGGAAGGACCCTTAGTTGTGATTTTCTTGTTGACGTGCTTTGTTCGTTTATCTTCTTCTTTCTGATTTTGTGCCCTTCGACAGTAACCAATGGCACGAGCCATTCGCCCACAGCCTTGAATGGCGCCCCGTCGCCGCCCAACGGCTTCAGCAATGGGCCTTCCTCCTCTTCCTCCTCGTCTCTGGCTAATCAACAGCTGCCCCCAGCCTGCGGTGCCAGGCAGCTCAGCAAGCTGAAACGGTTCCTCACTACCTTGCAGCAGTTTGGCAATGACATTTCGCCAGAGATAGGAGAGCGAGTCCGCACCCTCGTCCTAGGCCTGGTGGTAAGCCAACTGAACGCGGCCCAACTTGGGGGAAGGGAGAAGGTGGGGGAGACTCCAAGCACAGGCTGCGTTCTTGCAGCCCTTTTGTTTCCACACCGGGTATTGCGTGCAAGTCTAATTCTGTGGGAACAAGGGTTTCAGGTCTGCATTACATATTGACCCCCAGAGTGATTTCTTTTACCTTTTGGCTGTGGTTATGCAGATTTATCATTATCTTGGCCATAATTGTGTATGTGCATAAAATTTAATAGGTATATCCTCCTGGCATGGCTAAGGTACTTTGACAATGGCAAAATATTTTTGTTATGTTAGTGGTTTGCTTAATGTAATTGGGTGCCTATTTTAACTTCATTGCTTTGGAGAATTTTTATTAGCAGCCTAGATGAGCAGGAGTTTATAACAAGTAACACGTTATTCTTTTATGTTTTCATTTTTAAGCCTAATAGTAAATTTTGTGTGTGTGGGAGAAAAAGCATGTAGCATAACATTTACCATTTTAACACATTTCTGGGTGTGCAGTTCAGTGGCATTAAGTACATACGCGTTGTGGTATAACCATCACTACTATGCATTTCCAGAACTTTTTCTCATCACCCCAAACTGAAGTTGTACATATAAAACAATAATACCCTGACTTCTTCATCCCTTAACCCCTTGTAGCCATTCTTTAATTGTTTTTTTTTTTGTTGTTGTTATAGATAGAATTACATAAACCATTATTCTGAGAATAGAAGTGTTGATTTGGGCACATTATACTACAGTGTGTCCATTGTCACGCTGGAAATTGGAACATATTTCTTTTTTTTGCATTCTAAATCACTTTTGCATGTCCTGTGATTTTCTTTATAAATAAAGAATTTTCATTTAGGATGATGATTTCATTTATCTAATTACATAGACTTATCATGGGCAAAGCCACACCAGTGTGTTTTACAAAAAAAGTCCTAAAAGTCTGCGTGAGAGTCTGGTGCAATAGACTTGCTTCAGATCATGGTATCTCACATTTGACAGAGATTTTACCATTCAGTTTTTAACCCTTACCTCCCTCTCCTTCACACTTTAAAAACAAGCAGCTTTCACATATTTCAGAATCCATCAGTGTCACCTCGTATTGCTCTGTGACAGGAAGGTGATTTTGACATAAGTGTGTCAGCATACAGCACTTACTTTTGTCAGTATTTACCTTTTCCTTTTTATTTATTCTTGAGTTTTGCACAAAGTCTCTTTGATACATAAGTAACTTATATCATAGAACCACAAAATAAATCCAAAAACAGTAATTGTGTTGTTGTGTTTGTTACTAGTTAAAAAAAAAAAAATGTCTTTTTGAAAACTGCTTTTTAAATCTGATAGGTTCTTTAACCGTGCTTTCTGTAACTTC